>NC_064925.1:148182008-148485039 GCF_023897955.1 Schistocerca gregaria
GAAACTTTAAATGTCCTCTACAGTGAGGAACTTGTAGTACATTTTATTAACGGTACAGATTTCTAACAGTGAGAAGTTTTGGGGTCGTTTTAAGATCTATGAACATCTCGTCCGCAAAATAAAGAATGGTCGTAAGACGGTTCTCTTACTCCTGGCTTGTCTCTCAGTTGGTGTGTAATAAGTTCCATAAAGTGGCAGTTTTGGAAAAGGGTGCTATACCCTAAAGCACTATTCTGAGGCAGTAAGTTATTAACTAGTATATACTGAATACACTATGTTTAGGGAAAGGAGTAGGTATTTTTGAGATTAGCAATTAAATATAACGCCATGCTAGGACACAGCTATATCAACATCCCACACTACTGGCCGTTACAATTACTACACCACGAAGATGACGTGCTACAGACGCGAAATGTAACCGACAGGAAGAAGATGCTGTGATATGCAAATGATTAGCTTTTCAGTGTTCACACAAGGTTGGCGCCGCAGGCGACACCTACAACGTGCTGACATGAGGAAAGTTTCCAACCGGTTTCTCATACACAAACATCAGTCTACCGGCGTTGCCTGGTGAAACGTATTTCTGATGCCTCGTGTAAGGAGGAGAAATGCGTACCATCATGTTTCCGATTTTGATAAAGGTCTGATTGTAGCCTATCGCGATTGCGGTTTATCGTATCGCGACATTGCTGCTCGCAGTGGTCGAGATCCAATGACTGTTGGCAGAATATGGAATCGGTGGGTTCAGGAGGGTAATACGGAACGCCGTTCTGGATCCCAACGGCTTCGTATCACTAGTAGTCGAGATGACAGACATCTTATCCGCATGACTGACTGTAACGGATCGTGCAGCCACGTCTCGATCCCTGAGTCAACAGATCGTGACGTTTGCAATACAACAGCCATCTGCACGAACAGTTCGACGACGTTCGCAGCAGCATGGACTATGCTCGAAGACCATGGCTGCGGTTACCCTTGACGCTGCGTCACAGACAGGCTCGCGTGCGATGGTGTACTCAACGACGAACCTGGGTGCACGAATGGCAAAATGTCATTTTTTCGGATGAATCCAGGTTCTGTTTACAGAATCATGATGGTCGCATCCGTGTTTAAAAACATCGCGGTGAACGCGCGTTGGAAACCCTACATTTCAGCAGGATAATGCACGACCGCATGTTGCAGGACCTGTACGGGCCTTTCTGGGTACAGAAAATGTTCGGCTGCTGACCTGGCCAGCACATTCTCTAGATCTCTCACCAACTGAAAACGTCTGGTCAATGGTGGCCGAGCAACTGGCTCGTCACAATACGCCAGTCACTAGTCTTGTTGAAATGTGGTATCGTGTTGAAGCTGCATGGACAGCTGTACCGGTGCACGCCATCCAAGCTCTGACTCAATGCCCAGGCGTATCAAGGCCGTTGTTACGGCCAGAGGTGGTTGTTCTGGGTGCTTATTTCTCAGGATCTATGCACCCCAATTGCATGAAAATGTAAACACATCTTAGTTGTCCTATAATATATTTGCCCAATGAATACTCGTTTACCATCTACATTTCTTCTTTGTGTAGCAAATTTAATGGCCAGTAGTGTATTTTAACGTAGAAAATAGTTATTTATACAGACGGAGAAGCAGCTTCTTTATTTCGTAATATCATATGGGAGCAAACAAGGCAAAAGCTTTATCACATCTGTAAGTAGGTCCTCTGTTATCATACCTTCATGAAGTAACAAGGTACTTGACAGTGAATTTTTTCTGTTTTCTGAGACTTACGAAACTGTTTTAATCAAGTTGCATCGAGCTGTCGAAGCCATGTCACCACGCCATGCTGAGGTCGCATGCAACAGCCCTCTCGTTAAATAACACAGACGAATCTTGTTAAATTGTCGTTTGCATCTTCTGAAAGGGATTCAACCATAAATGTACTTATTTTGTCAACGGTGCATTAATTATGTGAGTGCCCGATAAGCTGATAAAACAATCTCAGCACAAAAGTATATTCGACCATTCAACAACAGTGGTATAATTTTAGTAGAGAGTACATGTTTCGAGAATTATTAAGTAAGTTCTGCCCCGGTAAGGCTGACAGGTGCACCAATCACAGTATGAGAGTGAAATATCGTTGCAAGTGGAAATGTACTGCAAAGTTGCAGTACGCAGGGCAGTAAAACAGTTGTGGGGAAAAACGTCTCAATTCCACACAGGCTCATGATGATATTCTGAGGGTATATTTATTTATTTATTTATGCATTTATTTTACCTGGCATACTCAGATTGAACGAGTTACAGTTACTGAATAACATTAAGAACATTTAACGTATTATGCAGTATTGATGTCAAACGAAAAAAAATTGAGATTATAACAGTAGTACAATGATAGTTATAACAATAAAAATAATTATAACAATCAACGATAATAATGATAATAATAATGATAATAGTAATAATAATAATAATAATAGTGACTAAGTATATGAAAGTAAACATACATTTCTTTTGTGAATGTCAGTTAGTTGGAATTTTCTCGTTATATTCTTGCAGCTTGTGAGTTATTCTCATCGAGCAGAGACATAAGACGATAGATTGGGTGAAAGAGATATATAAGAGGTAGATAGGTTTGAGGAAGAGAAAAAGAATGGTAAAATTCGAAGCTGTGATGGAGAGAAGAAAGAAAGAGATGTTAGGGGCACAACAATGGTGGCTATACCGTCCCTAATATGTAAGTTTTGAGTTCCCTCTTGAATGTTGAGTAGTTCTGGATAAGACGCAGATCACAGGGGAGTGCGTTCCATAGTCGTATGGCTGAGATGGAGAATGACACGGAGAAAGATTTTGTGTTATGTAAAGGTACAGCCAAGATGATAGACGTATCCGATCTGGTATTGCGATTGTGGAATGATGATAGATGTTTAATGTGAGAAGATAAGTATTGAGGGCACCAGTGGCTAAGAAATTGATGAAGTAAGCACATCGTGTGGAGATCGCGTGCCTTATGTGGGCGTATCCAACCTAGCTGGGAGTATGAAGGACTGATATGATCATACAACCGAATATTGCACACGTATCTGACGCAAGCATTCATCACTAGCTCGAGGCATCTAGAATTTTCACTATTCGTGCCGTGTTGAACTACATCGCAGTAGTAAAGATTAGGCAAGACTAGTGTTTGGACTAATTTTTGTTTAACGTGGGTTGGAAATATTTTTCTAAATTTTTGAATTGCATGTAGGGAGGAGAGCGATTTCCGGCAAGCTGTGACTGTTTGTTCTTCCCAGTTCAGGTGTTCATCCAAGATTATTCCAAGGTCTTTTACTGTTTTTTGGTATGGTAGTTGGGTACCATTGAGGAGTATTTTAGGGACCGTTTCGCGAAAGTACCGGCTGATTAACTTTGGATGAGATATAAGTGTGACCTGGGATTTCTTGGGGTTTAGTTTCAGACCTAGGTTCTGTGCCCATCGAGAAACAGAGCAAAGATCTGCGTTCATACTCGCTACTGCGCCAGCAATGTTTTTGGGGCTTGCACTTATGTACAGTTGGATGTCGTCAGCATATAGATGGTAGCTGCAGGAGTGAATCACTGAAGAAATATCATTAATATACAGTGAGAAGAGTAGTGGACCAAGGACGGAGCCTTGGGGAACTCCAGAGCGCACGCTTTTCCATGATGACTTTTCCGACCCACAAATGACTTGTTGACTTCTGTTTTTGAGGTAGCTGTCGAACCAGTGTATTGCGCTGTTTGAGAAATTCAGCGGTTTCATTTTAATTAGTAATATATCGAAGTCAACTATGTCAAAAGCCTTGCTAAAGTCAAGCAGTGTTAGGATAGTAGCTTCACGTCTGTCCATAGCATGTTTAATGTCATCAGTTACTTTGATTAATGCAGTTGCTGTACTATGGTGCTTTCGAAAGCCTGACTGATATTCGTCATGGATGTTATGAGTTTTGAGGTAATCCGTCAGCTGTTCATGGACGATGTATTCTAGGGCTTTAGATATTGCAGGTAGTATGCTGATCGGCCTGTAGTCACCTGGCGACTTAGGGTTGTCAGTCTTTGGTATAGGCTGGATTAAACTTTGCTTCCACTCAGTAGGATATATACTACTGACAAGAGACAGGTTGAAGATGTCTGTGATAATTGGAATAATAGTGGCTACGACGTTTTTAATCATGCCAATGCTCACTCCATCATTTCCTACTGCCTCGGAAGAGATTCTCATAATTGCCTTGTGTACTGTGCCGGTAGTGACATGTTTTAGGAAAAACTTGTCTCTCAAGAGATTGATATCTTGGGGCTGGTAATTTGTCGCTGCGTGGCAGATTACAGCTGTTGAGAAGAAATCGTTTAATTCTTCTGCAGACGCTTGATAAACAGCGTCATATCTTCGCTTCCCTATACCGAAACTGTGCAGCTTTTTCCACAGTGCAGCAGGTTTTGATATGCCGCATACGACAGAGCGGGCATGTCTGATTTTGGCATTTCTCACGCTTTGCTTGGTTCTGTTTCGGAGTTTCCTATAAGCTTCGTACGCCTCGGGAGTTGGGTTACGCTTGAAGGCCCTGTGTGCAGCATCACGTTTATTCATTAACTGGCGTAATGCAGTGGTGAGCCATGGAGCAGGAGCTCTCTTTACCTTGACAGTGCGTTGAGGAGCATGTTTATCCCAGGAGCGATGTCGCATACAGCCGTAGTGAAATGGTGTCAACAATTTGAGCGAGGCCGCACAGACGTGTCTGATGCTGAAGATCATGTTTTGGGCAAGTTGAGTGAACATAGAAAGATACGGAAGGATAGGGATGTCCCGGCCATGGGAGGTTCAGACAGCGGTTCTCGAATGCCTCCGTCTCCAGACAGAACGTTCCGACAGTTGTTAACAGAAACTGGGGGCCTTTTTTGTCAGTTCGAAGTCTTCAATTAAAGTTACTTGCCCTGTCTCAAAAACATCTAACTCAGTTTTTGAAGACCCTCGAATAAGTATAGGTTACAACAAGTTGTGTTTTATTTTGCCGTAAATAACACCATTGCGTATAGAACGTAGCAAGGAAGATTTCTGATTATGCTTCTAGAATAGGGAGGACGTAAAACTAATCAGCAACAAATTGGGATAGTAATTCGACGAAATATGATATTGGACAGAGTCTTAGACCTCGTAGCATCCAACATACCCAAATATTCAACTCTTGACAGAGGAAAGCGACAGCCAGCATTAACCTGTGAGAACGTCAAAGGAGACGACTTTTAGGATGTTAAAACGGCCACAGAAGTATCTGAGCTGTCACACTGAAACATTTTATGGAATTTAAGATGTGACACCGAAATAAAAAAGCCTCGAAAGAATTATTAAGATGCCATGTACAAGAATATGTCGGAGGTAGTTGTGATCGAAGACGCACCCTGTGTCAATTATAGCAAAGGAAATACAGCTCCGATCTCCGATTTAAGCAAAGTCAAAATTTAATCGGAATGAGAGTAATGAGTGCAACAGATGAAATATTCAGTGAGTGCCATATCAAAATTCAGCAGAAATATCTGAATAAAAGTCATGACACGTTTAAGTATTACGGAGAGTCAATAAGACTCGTATCGAACTGCTTAGTGAAGTTACTGGCATCGAAACGTAAGACGGCAGAAAGAATGGCTAGATACTGTTTTCCATAACCCGAAAATGCTTCACTTCGGAATATTGAAATACAGTTCCTTCTTTCGATTATCACAACTTAACTCATTGCACTAAGGTTCTATGAAGGTTTTCCTGAACTGAATTTGAATATTTGAAGTTTAATATGTGGTAACGAGTGTCTCTTGGTAACAGTAAGATGTATTGTGTAGGCTGTAAGTACGTATCCAACACTAACAAAAACAAATTTTGAACGTACTTACATCATTAATGCTGTTGGCAATTAAGAACCGAACTTACCAATATGGATCCTGTGTATTTATACAGCACTGGCAGAAAATGTCTGTATACTTCATCGGATAGTTTCTTAGTTTTATACACGGTGATTAAGCCTGTGTCGCCTCCAAGCTAAGCGCAATCTGTAGAAATGGACGGAAGTTGTAGAAATTGATTTACTATGTGTTCTAGTTACAGAGCGTATGTGGATAAGCAAACACCTTTATGTACCTTATCTTCCAGGCACTTCTCGAAAATGCGTACAACACGAGAAACAAGTTTGACATCAGATCTTCAGCTACAGCAGGTAACATAGACAATGTCATTCTTCACACTAGCATATCCTCGTCATCACACAGACGATGAAACAGTGCACCTAGGTGCTCTACAATGAAACGAATTACGAAAATCAACTTCGTTGCAATATGATGGTTGGCTACAGAGGTTTCTTTTCCGATAAGCTTCAAAAATACAGTTTAACAAATTTGATTAATTACCTTTTACTGTGGAAGTAACTCGTCCATAAATGGCACATACATTCTTGCATGCCAATAGCCATGACATGCTCCTTTCTTCTGCCACTAACTTTTCTATATTCACAACTGTGCCCTGACAGTTTTGATCTGTTACGTCACCGCAGTAACTAATAGTTGATTTATGCTCGTGTAATTCTCCAAGAGCACACTCATAGCAAGTGTGAGCCTGAAAAAGAAACGGAACTTTGAGAAAAATAGACACTGAAAAACAGGAAGTTTGACAACATCTGCACGTAGCTGTGAAAATCCCTGTAAATCCTAAACGCTCGAACAACATAAACCAGCAAAGTCTTTAGAACACCAAAGTCTGTACCAAGCTTGGTGACAGGTAAGAATGTGTCCAAATTACAGCAAATTCTTTCTAATTTTAGTTGTGGTAAGCCACAACGTGTTTATAGAATGTGTCCAAAAAGCTCCGATAGTTACCCGCTAAAAGCATGTTTGGATATATTTCACTGTTAGTATTTACGAGCTCTTTGGCACATGCATTTATTATCATGTTTCTTCTCTCAAATGATATCTGAAATTATTTTAATTTCGCATTTCTATTACTGCATTCATACATTCAAGGTTCATTGTTACCCTTCGTAGCGTATTGTTGCATTATCTTATAAATTTCTAAATGTATGATTCAGGTAGCTATGTAATTCCCATAGATGGTCTGATAAAATAACGGTGGGAAATCACGCTGTTCAAAGGAATCGTAGTGAAGATCTAAGACAATTGCCTCGGAAAATAACCCTACAGTTTATTACGAGCTCTAAGATGTACGCCAATGTGGGGAGTTGACCATGGCCTACACCTTTGGCGTATTCGAGTATGAGAGTGTAATACGAGAAATATTACTAGAAAGCATTTACTTCAGTGCTAATTTTAATTTCTGATTTAGAAGTACGAATTAGGGAGATAAGATTTTTCACCGTGCAGGGAACATGGACTTGGTGTAATGTTTAACTGAGAAGGATTATCGCAATTTGACGTTTGTTGCGATAGTGGTGTGACATACCTCTTCAGGTAGCGAGGCATCACACAAACGTGAAATCGCGATGTTCATACCCGGGTCGCAGATCATCTCGTCATCATCATCCTCATACAAGGTCAGCCTGTGCCTGAGAAACACCCAAAGGCAGCATCCTCCTTTCTTGCAGAGCAAACTCCTGAACATGCTGTGAAACGTCTGCCAAACGCAAAGGCCCGTGTTACTATCTGTCGAATGGTGCCTGACTCGTGGGTATCAGTAACAAAAAAAAGTTATACCGACGTATCCGAGCAATACGAATAATAATAATAACTATAATTCTTTATATACTCAGAGGATTGTGATACTGGTCTGTCCGGGCGGCATTTTTGGTGTTGGCATTTTTGGTGTTGGCATTTTTGGTGTTGGCATTTTTGGTGTTGGCATTTTTGGTGTTGGCATTTTTGGTGTTGGCATTTTTGGTGTTGGCATTTTTGGTGTTGGCATTTTTGGTGTTGGCATTTTTGGTGTTGGCATTTTTGGTGTTGGCATTTTTGGTGTTGGCATTTTTGGTGTTGGCATTTTTGGTGTTGGCATTTTTGGTGTTGGCATTTTTGGTGTTGGCATTTTTGGTGTTGGCATTTTTGGTGTTGGCATTTTTGGTGTTGGCATTTTTGGTGTTGGCATTTTTGGTGTTGGCATTTTTGGTGTTGGCATTTTTGGTGTTGGCATTTTTGGTGTTGGCATTTTTGGTGTTGGCATTTTTGGTGTTGGCATTTTTGGTGTTGGCATTTTTGGTGTTGGCATTTTTGGTGTTGGCATTTTTGGTGTTGGCATTTTTGGTGTTGGCATTTTTGGTGTTGGCATTTTTGGTGTTGGCATTTTTGGTGTTGGCATTTTTGGTGTTGGCATTTTTGGTGTTGGCATTTTTGGTGTTGGCATTTTTGGTGTTGGCATTTTTGGTGTTGGCATTTTTGGTGTTGGCATTTTTGGTGTTGGCATTTTTGGTGTTGGCATTTTTGGTGTTGGCATTTTTGGTGTTGGCATTTTTGGTGTTGGCATTTTTGGTGTTGGCATTTTTGGTGTTGGCATTTTTGGTGTTGGCATTTTTGGTGTTGGCATTTTTGGTGTTGGCATTTTTGGTGTTGGCATTTTTGGTGTTGGCATTTTTGGTGTTGGCATTTTTGGTGTTGGCATTTTTGGTGTTGGCATTTTTGGTGTTGGCATTTTTGGTGTTGGCATTTTTGGTGTTGGCATTTTTGGTGTTGGCATTTTTGGTGTTGGCATTTTTGGTGTTGGCATTTTTGGTGTTGGCATTTTTGGTGTTGGCATTTTTGGTGTTGGCATTTTTGGTGTTGGCATTTTTGGTGTTGGCATTTTTGGTGTTGGCATTTTTGGTGTTGGCATTTTTGGTGTTGGCATTTTTGGTGTTGGCATTTTTGGTGTTGGCATTTTTGGTGTTGGCATTTTTGGTGTTGGCATTTTTGGTGTTGGCATTTTTGGTGTTGGCATTTTTGGTGTTGGCATTTTTGGTGTTGGCATTTTTGGTGTTGGCATTTTTGGTGTTGGCATTTTTGGTGTTGGCATTTTTGGTGTTGGCATTTTTGGTGTTGGCATTTTTGGTGTTGGCATTTTTGGTGTTGGCATTTTTGGTGTTGGCATTTTTGGTGTTGGCATTTTTGGTGTTGGCATTTTTGGTGTTGGCATTTTTGGTGTTGGCATTTTTGGTGTTGGCATTTTTGGTGTTGGCATTTTTGGTGTTGGCATTTTTGGTGTTGGCATTTTTGGTGTTGGCATTTTTGGTGTTGGCATTTTTGGTGTTGGCATTTTTGGTGTTGGCATTTTTGGTGTTGGCATTTTTGGTGTTGGCATTTTTGGTGTTGGCATTTTTGGTGTTGGCATTTTTGGTGTTGGCATTTTTGGTGTTGGCATTTTTGGTGTTGGCATTTTTGGTGTTGGCATTTTTGGTGTTGGCATTTTTGGTGTTGGCATTTTTGGTGTTGGCATTTTTGGTGTTGGCATTTTTGGTGTTGGCATTTTTGGTGTTGGCATTTTTGGTGTTGGCATTTTTGGTGTTGGCATTTTTGGTGTTGGCATTTTTGGTGTTGGCATTTTTGGTGTTGGCATTTTTGGTGTTGGCATTTTTGGTGTTGGCATTTTTGGTGTTGGCATTTTTGGTGTTGGCATTTTTGGTGTTGGCATTTTTGGTGTTGGCATTTTTGGTGTTGGCATTTTTGGTGTTGGCATTTTTGGTGTTGGCATTTTTGGTGTTGGCATTTTTGGTGTTGGCATTTTTGGTGTTGGCATTTTTGGTGTTGGCATTTTTGGTGTTGGCATTTTTGGTGTTGGCATTTTTGGTGTTGGCATTTTTGGTGTTGGCATTTTTGGTGTTGGCATTTTTGGTGTTGGCATTTTTGGTGTTGGCATTTTTGGTGTTGGCATTTTTGGTGTTGGCATTTTTGGTGTTGGCATTTTTGGTGTTGGCATTTTTGGTGTTGGCATTTTTGGTGTTGGCATTTTTGGTGTTGGCATTTTTGGTGTTGGCATTTTTGGTGTTGGCATTTTTGGTGTTGGCATTTTTGGTGTTGGCATTTTTGGTGTTGGCATTTTTGGTGTTGGCATTTTTGGTGTTGGCATTTTTGGTGTTGGCATTTTTGGTGTTGGCATTTTTGGTGTTGGCATTTTTGGTGTTGGCATTTTTGGTGTTGGCATTTTTGGTGTTGGCATTTTTGGTGTTGGCATTTTTGGTGTTGGCATTTTTGGTGTTGGCATTTTTGGTGTTGGCATTTTTGGTGTTGGCATTTTTGGTGTTGGCATTTTTGGTGTTGGCATTTTTGGTGTTGGCATTTTTGGTGTTGGCATTTTTGGTGTTGGCATTTTTGGTGTTGGCATTTTTGGTGTTGGCATTTTTGGTGTTGGCATTTTTGGTGTTGGCATTTTTGGTGTTGGCATTTTTGGTGTTGGCATTTTTGGTGTTGGCATTTTTGGTGTTGGCATTTTTGGTGTTGGCATTTTTGGTGTTGGCATTTTTGGTGTTGGCATTTTTGGTGTTGGCATTTTTGGTGTTGGCATTTTTGGTGTTGGCATTTTTGGTGTTGGCATTTTTGGTGTTGGCATTTTTGGTGTTGGCATTTTTGGTGTTGGCATTTTTGGTGTTGGCATTTTTGGTGTTGGCATTTTTGGTGTTGGCATTTTTGGTGTTGGCAAGACCTGTGCATTTGATACCGAAGCTCTACAACCCAACTTGCATAAACTTCTTGTTTTCAGTGTGGCGGAGGGTAAAAGGGATATGGGTCAAAGTAATTTTGCAGGTATATATAAATTTCTAACAACCAAAATTTAGATTTTCTCGCCTAGTTTGAAGACGTTTTCACCTCTAACAGAAATATTGTGTAGATTGGTGTAAGTAGGATTAAATGATTACTGTCAACTGTATTAACAATGTTCTAACACAAACGTATGCCGTCTACCATTTTCGCTGACATGTATGTGATATGTAGTTAGAAAATATTTATAAAGTCCCGACACATTTTTAGATGATCAGGGAATCGTGAGAAGACTATAGGTTATTGCACAACTGAGTTGCGTATAAACCGCGTGTGGCGGTAAATCTAGACATCGTTCCACTGAACGATCGATGACCTGTCACTAGACACACAGTTTTATCGTTTTACATTTAACTATCCGTCTAGGCACTTAGCATTACCAATCGTGAAATTCGTAGCGTGTTCAAGTGAGGCTGGATGCCAATTCTCTCAGACGCTAGAGACAAAAGCTTCTTGTATCAGCGAAATTTGCCGACGTTGTACCAGACGAGTAGGTACAGTGTCATATATCCGTCGCTACAGCTCATACACGGAGGAAAGATGATGTGCCTTATCGAAGGGAGGTTCTAGATACTGGAATTCGTATTTTTTTCTACAATTATATACTAGCAACAGTCCTTGCAGCCCTTTTAGTTCCTTTCAATATTTCCTCTTGCTACGAACTCTTTACCTTGTGTAATAATTCTTTTTTGAATATAAACTCCAATGATTGGGATGAGGCCTTCCCATACCCAAATTACTATAACAGTCTCGTATCGGTACTTCCTCCTAATTTAGTTGCTATCATTCGCCTTACATCCAAAACAGACCACAACTACAATTATTTAATAGAGATCGTGTAGCTAAAATTATTTTCGATGAGGTTTCCCCAATAAGGAGATAAGATAGCGGTGTAGTTGTATATAGACACAGCAACCTGTTTTGATGTTGCTGCGAAGCTACTTTCTTATTTTTCTTGATATCGTAAAATCATGTGCTTTTTCCCTTGTTAAACGTACCGTTCGTCCAAGTCTCTACGGTTTTTAATAATGATTATTTAGGTTCTAGGTTTCCACCATTCTTTTTCACATCCTCTACCCAGGTAATGTGCACGGGACGATGAACGTAGCCAATCAGATACATGTGTTGGGTACAACTTTGTGGCTTAGACTGAAGTTGGAGTTAGTGTAATGTTTCCTTGCAACCTAGAGATCAGCGGATCCAGGTCCATCCGTAGAAACATACGGAACGAGTTGCTAACTGGCTTTACAGTACTTGGGTTGTAATTTATATGGGAAAATATGATTTTCTTAGGCGTACTCGTAAAGATAAACCGTAATTTTTCATTATTACTGTGACTGCAGATGCACATCAACAAAATCAAAACGAAGATAATGGCATGTATTCGAATCAAATCATATGTTGCTCATGTAATTAGATTAGTAAATGAGACACTTAAAATAGTACATGAGTTTTTCTATTTGGGAAGTAAAATAACTGATGATGGTCGAAGTAGCGATGATATACAGTGTAGACTGGCAATGCCAAGGAAAGAATTTCTGAAGAAGTTTGTTAACATCTAGTATAGATATAAGTGTCAGAAAGTATTTCTCTGAAAGTATTTCTACGAAGTGTAGCCGTGTATGGAAGTGAAACGTGGACGATACGTAGTTTAGACAAGAAGAGAATAGAACCTTTCGAAATGTGGTGCTACAGAAGAATGCTGAAGATTAGACTGTTAGATCACGTAACTAATCAGGAGGCACTGAATAGAATAGGGGAGAAGAGGAATTTGTGACACAAGTTGACTAGAAGAAGGGATCGGTTGGTAATACATGTTCTGAGGCATCGAGGGATCACAAATTTAGCATTGGAGGGCAGCGTGGAGGGTAAAAATCGTAGAGGGAGACCAAGAGATGGATACACTAAGCAGATTCAGAAGGATGTACGCTGAAGTAGGTACTGGGAGATGGAGCTTGCACAGGATAGAGTAGCATGGAGAGCTGCATCCAACCAATTCTGGACTGAATACAGCAACAGCAACAACAACAACAACAACAACAAGTGTGACTGCATGAGTTTTCATTTGTCTTCGGAAATACAATCCTGTTATTGTAGCACATCCGTAATTATACACAATTTAAGTATGTTCCTGGACGCGAGTTCGATTTATCAACAAGTTACTTTTTGAGCACATAGAATCGAAGTAATGTACTAAAACGCTTACAAAATTTTAAAAATAAACGCTTCACTTTGGACAGCTGTTTAGAGTTTTACTTTCGCAATTTAATTTTCGCAGCTGCCATAATATTACAGTAGTGAGAGTTACACCTATAGATTATTTTCATTAGTTTTCTGAAAATACTACAGCTGCCATAATACTATGGGTGTGAGAGTTAAATACATTATTTCCTTTAGTTTACGTCATTCGACGAGAAAAGCTCTGAAGCATTGTCTGCGAGAATTCAGTGCACGGATACAGCTTTATGGTACTGCATAATGTGTATTGTTGTCCTAAAACAGTTTCCATTTGTTTTGTTTATAACTTATATTTTCATAATGGTATGAGATGCGAATGTTAAGAGTGAAGCAGTCATCTGAGCGTAACACTAACACTCAACAACTACCTCTGCAGTCACAAAGCACGATGTCGTTTTCATATTACGTTTCTTTAAAACAAAAAAAAAACAAAAAAGTTGAATGCGACTGATGCAGTTCAGTACAAGGTCGTACAGTATATGGTAGACGCGTTCCCATCTACATGACAGTGTCGGGATTGCCTTCGCGCTGGGAACGGCATCGCTTTACTCCTTTCCTTTGTCAACGTCTCAGATCATGCTAACTAATGTCACTAAACCTAAAACGTATCACAAATCGCAACATATGACGGGAATAATCATTGAATACCGTTTTAAATAGTAGGTAGACAATAGTTTAATTTTTGCTGATCCGTGTACGCTCGCGTTGTATCTGTTTCCTCAGAATTGTGTCGTAAATAATCTGCATGCGATCTGAAGAAGAAGAGTGCGTGCAGTTCTCTGGGGCGGCGGTGGTTGGATTGCCGACCTAGAGAAGTAATATTGTGACTTAAGTACCGACGGATTGCACTCAAAGGCTTCAGGAAATACAGCGCAACCGGGCACATTTGCTCATGCATATTAATATAACGAGTTTGACTAACCTTGCAATAAAGTGGACTTTTAAAACGCTATAGCTTCTTCTTCTGTTTGGAAACAGCAAATTTAACAGCGCTGGTATCAGAAATACCATCGCTAGAATTGTAACAAATATTTCATGTAGCCAGAACATAAATATGAAATTAAGGGGTTTATTACCAACAGCTTACTTTTCAAAACTACCTTCGGTATTATATTCCTATTAAATATCCTGAAGCTGACATAACAATGTAGCTGTGTGAGTTACATCCCTCCATCCCTCCATCTCTCCATTCCTCCTTATTGATTTGCTCAAAGTGCTAGCACACTCGACCGCAAAAAAAAAAAAAACAAAAAAAAAAACACAACTTGAACTGTTTTCCGGAGTTAGTGTAAGAATAATATGGCTCGACCGTTGTTACTGCCTCACTTATATTATTTATATACAATTTCATTTTATTCCTAAATTGTTGTACTTTTATAATGTAGTACAATGTGAATGTTAAATTGGTGCGGATTGTGTGATACAAAGCCGGCCGGTGTGGCCGATCGGTTCTAGGCGCTTCAGTCTCGAACCTCGGCCGCTAGTCACAGGTTCGAATCCTGCCTGGGGCATGGATGTGTGTGATGTCCTTAGGTTAGTTAGTTTTAAGTTGTTCGATGTTCTAGGGAACTAATGACATCAGATGTTAAGTCCTATAGTGTTCAGAGCCACTTGAACCATTTGAATTCGATAACACAACGAATGTGGATGGGACCGTAATGAGCTACCGTTGGCTACAGTAAATATACTTTCTTTTTTTAAAAAATAACTTTCAACAATTATTTTAAAAGTATTTACTACACTGACGACTGAAGGCCTAAATAAGAAGAAATTCAAGTTTTTGGTTGGCTGATGGCCGGACGCAACTCCAAAATACTCAACAGCTGAAAGCTTGAATTAAGAGAGAGAGAGAGGCGATTGCACATTAACAAATACTAAAATATTTTCTTCTTAAACCATCAAAATCTGTAACAAGCTAGAGTAACGGCCGAAGGCCTTATTAAGAAAGAATTGGAAATTATGTGTTGGCTGAAGGCAACAAGCAGTGTTACAAACAATTAAAGACAGAAGACCTGAATAACAAGTGGGGAAGGCAAATGAATGTTAAAACATTAGGGTAAATTTCAAACAATTATGACAACTTGTCCAAGTAAGACAGAGTGATCCACAAACCTGAGGAAGGTGACTACAGCTTCATAAGCAGTGAGACACGCAGCCAAGATTAAAGTTCACCTAAGGAAGGCAACTCAAACTAGAGACGGTTTAAACAGTGATCAACCTTCTTAGCAAAACCACCTAACGTCAGATAACCAGTACAACGATGCAATAATTCAGGCGAGAGCGGCTCCAGAATCCAGCGATAAAACACTAAAAGGTAGAAGGAACCATTATAAACCAGGTAGTCAACGAAAACAATTATTCATACTCCAATCAAGGAAGCTGTCGAATTACACGCCATGCCGGACAGTACCAGTAATACGAGGAAAAGTACACTGCCGCAAATACACCAACCTCCAGGGCAGGTAACTGGTGCGTTACGGGCCACTATTCAGAAAGCTATCGCTAGTTGCACCTCAGCAATAATAACACTAAATCCAAACTAATATCAAGCAGTAGACGCCAGCTAATAGCTTCCGCCAACCTGACAGACTCCACTTGTTACGGTTGGTCTCACCGACCCTGGGAGCAGCAACACGCAAACAACAGCGAGATCTCAAACAATAGAGTTTTTACTACTGGATAAGGTTCACTAAACTTCAAACGTCCTGGGTTCGGTCATCGGCTGCAGCCTCTCGATCCGACAGTGCCTGCACGCCGCCAATGGTCCCGGCCTGCCCTTGCGCTGTAGACCACCTCGCTGCTCCATCTGAAGCCCAACTGCCTGATACGCATGACGATCCAGAAATACTAGCGATGGCACCAAAGGTAGCACTGGCTATCGATAACCAATGCTGGCTCCACTCACAGACAAACAATAGTACCAAACTCAGTGGCACCATTAACACAAGAAGGAATCGAGACGTCAGTACCGCTATTACAAGACCGAACGAGGTGGCGCAGTGGTAGCACACTGGACTCGCATTCGGGAGGACGACGGTTCAATCCCACGTCCGGCCATCCTGATTTAGGTTTTCCGTGATTTCCCGAAATCGCTCCAGGCAAATGCTGGGATGGTTCCTTTGAAAGGGCACGGCCGACTTCCTTCCCTAATCCGATGAGACCGATGACCTCGCTGTTTGGTCTTGTCCCTCAACCACCAAACTGCTATTACAAGACGCCAAATTATGAACGGCAAGAAAGTTAGCCACACACGGCTCATACGCCATTTTCGCATTTCTGAAACAGTTTTGCACCTGTTTGCAGATATAATCGTGAACGCTCTTCATGTGATCGTTTTAACTGCTGTGTTAGGCTTGAAAGTTTTCCCCGTTGGTAGCCAATACATTGGTCTCTAAGCTCAGGCTTATAGTCCATTTCATCTTTTGTTTTCTTTCTCCTATACATCTAACTTAGTAAGACATTTGGGTTCCTGAAATACACATGAAAATGGCCCAGAAAATAGTTGAACTAAATTTATTAGATAGCACATGGTTGCATTTCAGGAACGTGAGTATATGAGATAACATAGTCCTCCGCGACTTCAGTAGCAGACTCTCGCAACAGAGTACACGCGGTGTTCTTAGCCATAACAGAAGTACGTTTTAAGTGGTTTTGAGTACAATGGATAAAATACTGATAATTTTAGAGGTAAGTAACTCATACTTATCAGGTATTGTGCAGATTCACCAAGAATATCTACAGGCGCACCTTATGAACTCACCGTTTTCTCTTCGAATCAGACTTGGTGCCATAAAGTTTTTTCGTCCCCGTAACAAATGCCTTAATAATGTGTATGCGCTTTGCATACTATGTGGTCAACAGGGTAGAGGAAATGAGTGTACAAACCAGTTTTCTCCGCATATTAATGCTTAGTATATAGAAAGCAACTGCGAAAACACGTAAGAAATCTACGTGTCTGACCATGTGAACGTAGAAAATGAATCGGGGCAGGTGGAGGTAATATCCATCTGCCCATCGGGAACCACACATTAACATAATGACTCTTTCTAAAGTTTAGTAAGCCTAGCAATAATTGTAAATCTGATACTGTGTAAGTGAGTGGAAGGTCCAAGTTCAGATGGGTGTAATTCGTTTCTTCAAACGACATAAATATTTTATTTAAATGGAAAACACGAGTATATATCTCTTAAGCTTCCTCAAAAATTACAAAATGTAACTACAGTAATTTAAGGAAAACATGATAATACTATAAATTCAATGAAACAATTTTATAATCCCCCAAATGTAAATGCATAACAATTACTATCACATGAATGGTATGAAGCCTCAGGAAGATAAGAAAATCTTCTCCTTCTACATAAACAGCTATCCATATTGAAGAACATTGTTTATAAAATTTGTTATAATTTCTTCCAAAACTGAGCAACCAAAAAGAGTGTAGCCAGCGCAGTCATCATCCTAAGAGAACGAACTTCCGTCTTGTCAGCCATACCAAGGGTTTCTGAATGAGAACTGGGGCACTAGATCACAAATTATCTTCTCAGCACTTCCATGCGTACATGGAACTACAGTGGTGTTCACAACCCTAAGCTCGCAACCATTAGCAAGATGGGTCACTCGATGGTAGGCACCGCTATTCACAATGCTGAGGCAACGAAAACAAATATGTCCAAGGAGGGCTTCTACGGGATGGGCTCAGCAGATGAACGCTGCTCGTTCACAGCTTGTGGGGAAGAGAACTCATGTTGTCATTCCACAGCAGACGGCATACCGCTTCATCTAGGAAGCTGGGTACTGGACTAGAGTTCGAATGCGTCGGAACAGTGGTGACTTCTATGTCAACATCCTCTGTACCGCCTAAACTGTAAGCGGTAATGGGGGGTGTGGAGAGGTAGTACCGTATGCAAACTGCTGTTCGCACAATATAGAATAAGTAAGAAGCTATAATCCATGTGTTTAATTTTCGTTTCTCCCACAGTTCCGTTATCATTCGACAATGTCGTTCCTTTTCTCCCTGGATCCATTTTCTTTCTTTTTCAGACCTCATTCTTTCCTGAAATCCAGCTTTTGTGTTGCTTCTCTTAAAATTGTTCCGTTAGCTATTATACCATTTCTAATTCCTGTGGTTTTCACGTCTTTCTCTATTTCGGTGAACCCTGTGGGTTTGGATTTGTAGTTCTTTAGTAAACTGAAATTCTGTAGTCTTCTTATCCACATTGCCTCAGATGGCTTTGCCATTTTCATACAGATATATCTGTTTGATCTTAATTTCTATTCAATATTAATATTACTTCTAGGTCCCAGTAGTAAAGTTATAATACTTCTTTCAGCTTTCTCCAATGTTCCGACATCCCCAAATCTTGTTAGTTTAAGAGTTTTTGTTGCATGCAGTGCCCCAGACCTTGTCACTCTTTGGTAGCATCTTAGTTTTCTCTTCCAGGGCGAAGTTTTTGTTTTGTTTTGCAGGTGTTTTGTCATTTGTAATGCCCTTCCCGTTTCATATACTCCATTTGCTATAGGTATATTGTCCCTTGCATTGCTTGTTATACATCCTCCAAGACATTTAAAACAGGTAGCTTTAGATATTGTGTGGTAACGGATTATAAGATTTGGAAGTATTTAATTGATATTTGTTATGCAAAGTGTATTTTCAAACGATATTATCATCGTATGGTGTATCCTTGTCTCTGTAGTTTGTTTGATATATTCTTTGTCACTATCCAGTGAGTCAGTAATTAGTGCCATGCTATCTGCAAAAGCTAGATTGTCTGTGCTGATTTTACTTGGGATTCTTCTTAGTTGAAGACCCTTAGTGACGACTCAAGCCTCCATTCTGTCATAGCCTTCTCTAACGCACATTTAAAAAGTAACGGCGGTAAAACATCAATCTGTCTTACCCTTGATTGTATGTCAGAAGGTTTTGAAAGTTCCCTCTTAAATTTTACTTGTGGTGTTTTCATTTCTTCAAGTTCCGCTAAATATTTCTGTTGTTTTATTCTCGAGTCTAAATTCTTATACAATTTTGATTACTGCATTTCTGTCAATTAAGCCATGTGACTTTGTAAAATCCTCAAGAATCATCACCTATTTTAAATTTCTCATTTGACTCATTATTTCTATCTGCTTTAGACGTAGATCGTCCTTTCCTATTTACTGACTGACACTCTCGTAATTTTGTGTAGGACATTCCTTCAGCTCCTTTTAAAAGTGCCATGGAAAAGATATTCCGTGTCGATGGCAAGAAGGAGATGCTTCTACAATAGTTAGAATCAATTTTCTTTCCATTTCTATGCAGTGACTGAATTAATGCCTTCGTCCATTTTCATGGTAAGATGTTAATTCAAATTTCATTAATGATTTCTGTTAGGCACAGATTAATGTTGTCACTAGAGTTTTTACGTAAGTCAGCAACTATAGTGTTTGCTCCCGATGTTTTGTTATTTTTAACTTGTTTTTATGATTACCTCTAATGTTGATAGCTTCGAGTCTGATTGTATTTGAATACGTTATCAAAATGATTTTCTCGTTTGGTGGATCGCAGTTGCGTAGTTCTTTGAAGTTGTCTGCAAGTAACCTGCAGTTCTCAGTGTCATCATATATACAGTTTTCTTTGTTTTGGTATCTATGCACTGTAAACTTGGTGATGTGTACTTCACTAAACTGCTTTCCGATGTTTTATTAAAGTTCGTTTCGTTGTTGAGATTACAGTATGACTCTGTTGACGTTAGCTGGTCTTTTATATGTTGTACTGTGATCTTTTTGAGACCTTATAACGCATGTTTTCCTGCTTCTATATAATTTTTCTTCTTCCTGTTACTTTTATTTGCGTTCCAGACAGTCAGCTTCTTGTCTCTTCGCAGTTAGCTCATCACTATCACAAAGTCACCAAGTAAGTTTCCATTCCTTTTTAAAAGGTATAATTTCTTCTGCAGTGTCAGTAATGTCTTTTTTCAGTTGTACCTAAAGTTTAGGCATTCTTTTTCCCAACTTCATTTAGTAATAATCTCCTCTTGCAAATTCTGTATCCAAATACTTAAATACCCAACTTCAAAAATTTAAAATATCGTGCTCTCAGTACTTCGACCTAGCCTTAACACCACCTAGCTACTAAAAGTGTGGAAGGAGTTCATGTTTCTTCTGGGTAGTTTACGAGGTCGTTAGAGCTAGGTTTATAGAGTAACAGTACTTACTGAACTGCATTGCATTTAACCTGTGTATTATTTTAGTTTGAGGAATTACTTACAATCATGGTGAATGGGGTCAAGCGTAGAATATAAGGATGCACTAAAAGTCTGAGGAAGAGCTTTCCCATATGCTTGTCATCACCCCCTCTTACTGTGCCATAATTATTTGCCCGATACCCATTCACTGGTTTCAGTGAGACTGGCCTTCTTACAGCAATAGAACGCAGCTCCATCATTTCATGAGCCACTTTTCAGTTATTTTGGGAGCACTTCCGAACAGCACAGATCAGTGCAGCGTCCCTCTCATCCGCGGGAAGGCCTATTAACGACGTAGCAGGTCTATTAGTGACGATAAATGACTGATGGGGAGTTGGGTTTAATGGCTATCACAAGACTACCAGGTGTTGCTTTCTGCCCTTCGTGTACCACACTATTAAAGGCATACCACAACCTCGAAAAAGGACTATCCAATATCGCAAGGTCGCTATGGCGGAACGCAAGCAAAGCTGCTCCCAAGTTGTAAATCACACATTCCGCAAAGGAATGGTTCAGGTAATGTGGTGCGGTGGTACTGTGGGCAACCACAACTTAAAAAAAGAAAATGCGAAAGGCGGCAGACATAATCTCCGCTTCATTATGGGAAACGAAAGAGTGCAAGGGCCATAGATCACAAATACCCCTTACAAACAGCTTATTCACCCCTGCTAGATGATATTGCTGGTAGGTATCAACCAGCAGAAGCGTGCAAATGCATACACACACAAGAAGACGTACCAGATACCCTCTCTAGAGCGTGGCAATATCTGCTTATACTCGTTAACCGTGTTAGACGACAGATTCACTGAAGTGTATTCATTGCACATTTGATAATAGCGTAAATTCTACACAAAAATATCAATGACTTAATCTGATTTTCCGTCCCCCTTTCAAATGAAATTCTCTACAATCTTAACCCGCGTTCTGAGAACTCCCAGATGACCGACCACGGGTGTTACATGATAATACTTCATTACTAAGGTAACACAGCCCACAGTACGACATTCACACATGGGATCCCACCACTAAAATGTTTTTCCCCTGAAACAATAATCTTAACCGTGTTCCCCTTTCTTACCCTTTACTTAACTGGACTTTACTCAGGGTCTACACGATACTGCACCACAATATCTTTAAAGAGAAGTAGAAAACCACTAATAGTAACACAGTTTTGATTACATGATTGTTCTGGTGAACTCTTTGCCAGGAAGCCTTCATCAAGGTGTTCATCCGCCCCTTGATTAAACTTGCAACTCAAGTCGACGGCCACGACATCTTCAGTGTCACAGTTATGAGTAACTCTAAGTCTGAACCCTGAAATTCATAGTGCCTAGCTACAGACTCGCCCCCTAAGCCCTTGGTTTGCTAGTACCCAAATGTGTGCCTGGTAGTCAATTTGTAAGAGAGGTGGTTGATGTTCCAGACGTAGTTCAAACAGCCTGAGAGCGAACAGAACTGCCAGCACCTCAAGCCCGCATGTGGAATATTTAGCTCAGGTGGAAAGAGGTTATGCGAGACATACGCACTTGGCCCTCTTCCGACCACCAGTTGCTGCAAAAGGATGGAAGCGCCTCCTGACATAGAGACGTCTGTTTGAAGACCAAATTCCTTGCTAAAGTCTGCCATGACTAATACGGGTGTGCTGACTGGAGTTTTCTATAAAGCCTCAGCGACATCTTGTTAGGAAGGACGCAACTCATTTTCTTGCTTGGTTTCAAGGTGGTGCTATATGTGCCAAATTGGAAATAAATTTACCCAAGTCGTATATCACTCCACGAAATGGGAAACTGCTTTTACATTTTTGAGTATCCAGCATGAATAAATGGCCTATATATGATGAATTCTAATACCTTGATTACAAACAGCATGGCTTATGAATGAAAGTTCAGGCTGAGTAAGCTCAACTTTTGAACGTTTAACCGTAAACCTGCACCTACACAACCGCTGAAGCACCTCCCTAGAGTGGTGTTTATGTTACTGTAATAGCTCAGTGAAGATCATCATATCATCAGGACAATAACGTGCTCCCCCAAATTTAAGATCAGAGAAAAACCCTACACAATTTAAAGTTTTAAACATGGCTGCATAGTTCAGTGACCGTTTACAAATTAAAGTTAAAGCAATTACAGTCCTCGGTCACAAAAGTTAAGTCTTTTGACCAGGTTTCAACACTTGTATGAGTTCCTTTATCAGAAATTAAATATGGTTTTTATTTTACACGTGAGGTGTAAGTACTGTTTCTTTATGAACTGTTAATTAGTTTTCAGTCTTCAAACTGTATCCTTAGCTTTTACATAAACAAAAAGTTCCCATGTCTGATGTCAAATAAGTCTTTGCCTGTTAAGTTAATGTACTAAATACTGTTCATCTTAACATTCAGCTGTCTCTGTTTTAAATGTTAAGTAGCCTACTTACATTTACGGCTACTAGATGGCATTATTGGTGTAATTTTCACCTGCGCGCACTTGCTAACGCGGGCGCCTCAGTCTGTTGCTACCTGCGGCTTTATAAGTATGAGCAGCCTATAGTGGCTCGCCTTCCATGTATTCTTTTGAAATTTTCGTTACTAAAGCCTCTCTAGCGTGATATTTGTCTTATACGTGACATATAACAACAGCTTCTTTCTTGTACTGTTAGTCTGTACTTACACTTTTATAAAAAAATCCCATAATTTTGTAATTATCTTCTTGTAATTGCAACCGGGACGGTCGCGGGGTTGAAATGACGGAAAGCGCGACGGGACCAGCGGAGAGGCCCGCGAACAAGAACACAGCGGGAGAGTACGGACACGACCAACGAAGGACGGAACGAACAACAAGATCAAATAACGGAATCACAAGGAAACCTAACAACGAAGTCAACTCGTACACAGAACAAGAAAGCCGTCTAGCGCGAGCGATGTGTCGACGTACGCGGGATCAGACTGGCTGGTTTAGTTTTTTTTTTTTTTTTTAATTGAGTTTCGATTCCCTCCGAAGGGGGCAGGCTGGTATCAGCTTAGTATGCCGCTCTTCAGCATACAGAATTTGTTTAAAAAAGGATGAAGATAATAAATAATAAAAGCAGGCAATAAAATCGGTGACTTAAATGGTATAACGGTGGAAAATCGTGGAACTTAAAACATAAAACAGGGTTGATGACGCTAATAAAATACATAAGAAGCAGACAGGTAAAAGAATAGACATACAATTAAAAGAACACAGCGACAGTCTGGTTTCTGTTGGCAAGAGATATAAAATTGACACCCAGCGACAGCATGGTTTCTGTTCGCAACACTTTGGAAAGACGAACAACACTGAACATTCACTTGAACACTGCACTAAAAAAAATCGGTACAAACACGATATACCATAGCCGAAGGCAGATGGGGGGAACCTGGACAGATGACGGGAAACGAAAAGGGGGGGGGGGGGGAGAGAGGAGAGGAAAAAACGAAGTGGGGGTGCAGGTATTGGCCGCTGGGACCACGTGTTCCACTGTGGCGCCCTCACACTAAAAGGGGAACAGTAACTGTCTCATTTTAGGTGCAGAGAGTTTGAGAGGCATCCCCCATACACGCATATAAAACTAAATTGACGGACAACCCCCTGCTCCTTGAACCTCACATAATCTGTCAGTACGCACTTACCTGAATTATGCACACAAACCCACAATCAGTTCCCTCGGTCTGCTGGTAAATCTGTAAAGTCATAAGCCGGAACATCGGTGTCGACTGTCAGTAACTTGGTTTTGAGGCCCTGACTTTCTGTTCATCGCCAACCGCGGTGGTCTCGCGGTTCTAGGCGCGCAGTCCGGAACCGTGCGACTGCTACGGTCGCAGGTTCGAATCCTGCCTCGGGCATGAATGTGTGTGATGTCCTTAGGTTAGTTAGGTTTAAGTAGTTCTAAGTTCTAGGGGACTAATGACTACAGCTGTTGAGTCCCATAGTGCTCAGAGCCATTTGAACCATTTTTTTCTGTTCATCACATGCTTACAAAACTGAAATACATTCTGGCATGAAAAGTCACAATAAAACTCTCTCTGTACTAGGGAAGTAAACCAAACGTACGGATGAAATCAGAACCTGTAATAGACAATATAGACAGAATTGTGCCACCTTAAGTCGGATTCCCATGTAAAATCACCAATTCGAGCCTTTGCTTTAATGGTTCACCAACTCCGCGTTACCTCCGCTGAACTGGCTTCCATACAAGGCTCAACCTTGCCTGAAATGTCATCGAGTTTACACCAGTCATGACAAGTGGACGCCCATTCTTCATTGATCAATGAAAAAGAATTTCCGATATCGAGAACGGCACTAACTGGCTCCCTATATGTATTCAAATGTGTAAAGCGGACACGGCTTCTAAGAATAGCAATAATCCTTAAAGTGGCATTCGTGATCCCCCCTTAATATACCGTCAGCTATCGCTAAAGCTTTCCTGCCTTGTACAGTCCCTAGCTATGTGTTCACCCACTTTGCACTTAAACATTTTATAATTGAAGCATGCTGCCTCCGGCTTAATTTATAATCTGAATTTTTCTCCTCACTAGAACCACAACGTTCCTCCTATTTTTTTTTGCTTCACAGCCTGCATACGAAGCAGTAAATCTTCTGAATGACGGATATTCACAAAACAGGACTTCAGAGTGGTCACTAGTATGCCCTCTTTCAAAGATATTTACGTCAGTTTGACCTTCGCTAGAACCCAAAAACAAGCTTCAAGCGAAGTCTCCTATTCTAGCAGTACAACTACATGGTCTCGCAGTGGTGTGAATTCATAGGAACTTCCTTGGCCTCTAGATGCGTGAGGTACTTCAAATGTATAGCAGTATTTGGACTGGAACAGAGCCGCCCGAAGTGGCCGTGCGGTTCCAGGCGCTACAGTCTGGAGCCGAGCGACCGCCACGGTCGCAGATTCGAATCCTGCCTCGGGCATGGATGTGTGTGATGTCCTTAGGTTAGTTAGGTTTAATTAGTTCTAAGTTCTAGGCGACTGATGACCACAGAAGTTAGGTCGCATAGTGCTCAGAGCCATTTGCACATTTTTTTTTTTTTTGTGACTGGAACAGAGCACCAATGACGTCACAGTTAGCAATGCGGCTATTTAATGACGAGGCCACGGCTACGCATCAGTGATTTATAACTGCTGGTTAGCTCATGTCTAGCATGCAGATTCTTTCGACGAATTAGCTCCCGGAATTCATTAATGATCATGTGCACTGCATGACTTCAGACAAAGCCTGTTCGAGCCTCCGATCTACCTGGGGACTCAACAACCGTTAAAAATCTTCAGTGATTAATTCACATAATTCGTATCAATCCTTCAGTTCCAAAATAATAATTATTATTATTATTCTAATAGTAATAACAATAATAAACCATCTGCACTTCCTTTGTAGCATCACCGACAATATGCCACCGTCACGCAACTAGCTATAGGGTTATGTACTTGCGAACCACATCAGCCACAGCTATAGAGTGGATCACACATCTAGTTTGCTCTCGTATCTGTTAACTTCATAGTGTGCTTAATTTCACCTTGGTCAACTTCAACACTTAAGCTAATATACCCTGGGTCCGTACCAGTAAATTACCGAGCCACCTCAGAAGGTGATTGATACAGAGGGTCAGACAGTCTGCCACTGCACAAATCCGGAACCCTATTGTCACAATGAATAATGCTGGCTCTAATTCTATTATCTTGTACTCTCCTCAAAGTTGGTGAACCAACTCTCCTAAGACAGTCTGAATGCTGGAGATGGTATCACTCATCTCTGCTTCCTGCAAGTCTGGCAGGATCATGGGAAGTGCACCAACATTACAGGAACAGTTAACACCTTGGACGCACAGACCGACATGTCATTGCCACGAATCTTTAACGTGTTAAATGAGCTCTCCGCGTCACACCTCTTCGACGCTGGGCATTCCCCTGACTTCCATGCTGAAACAGAGCAGTAACAAGGAATTTATAGCAAGTGAAACTCAAATCTAAATTGCCTGTAAAAAAAAAGCAAAATAATTACTGCTCCCAAATGAACAAATAATTTTGTTAGTGCCGCTCACACCTCGCCACTCTCTAAGCACGCGCTGCTACCACAGTATAGTGAAAAACGGGCTAGGTTGTGGTGTATGTGGTATTTCCCTCTGAAAAATTTTAACTTTTGTTTCAAAAACTATCATTAAAGGAAAACAACAACATTCAACTCCACAACTTTCTCCGCAATTAAAGATGGGACTACATCAATTTATGAAAGACTTTATAACAGAATAAATTCAAGAGGAAAAGTTTATAAATACCCAATTATATGGCCCTCTGCGGTTTCGGGGCTAAGAATAGGCCCGTGGTATTCTCGCCTGTCGTAAGAGGCGACTAAAAGGAGTCCTAAACATTTCGGCCTTATGTGTTGGTCCCCTCTCGGGTTTGACCTCCATATTTCTAAATTCTTCCGAAGAGCGATCCAACTGGGGAAGGGCGCCTTATTTGGAGCGTTGTGTCCATTTTGCGTTGAGAACTTTCGCCAGCTTATTCGCCGTTGCATTGCAGTCCTGCCCGCTCTCCATCTCTTGGGCATGGATACGTTCCTGCGTGCACTTTCCACCTTGCGCTGTGCAGTGCCACTTTATTCACTGACGACGACCACGGACGACATGTCACCTAACATCCAGCACGGTAGCCACTCCGTTGTGGTGGGGCCGCCATGTACCCCGTGGGTTGTAGCCCCCTGACAACACAGGTATCGTTCTACTGATGCCTGCGCCGTTAACTCCCCACGTATGCCGAGTATTAGATGCCCTTCTCCCTGGGGCAACAGGACTCCCGGCAATGGCCATCCTGCCAGGTGGCTATTGCTGCCACTGGGTGGCGCCCGTGGGGAGGGCACTTGGTCGGAGTAGGTGGCATCAGGGCGGATTACCCACAATGAAGCGTGGTACATCATCTCTCGCTGGCGGCCAGCCACCAGCAGTCTCTCAGCGGTCAAGGGCTCATTTTAAAGTTAACGTTTATGACCCCAAATCGTTCCCATCCCAGGCCACACCATGGGAGGAACGAAAGGCAATGAATGACAGTGACATGTATTCGCCCAGGTATCTCGTCTGTACCAGAGCTGATGGTGAATCTTTTCTATCCGTGAAGCCTCAGTTCTTTGTAGAGCATTTAGAGGACAAGTTTGGGGAGGTGGAGAGCTTCTCCAAAACGCGCTCTGGGCCAGTTTTGATAAAAACGGCATCCGCTGCCAGTCATGCAGGTTACTTGCTTGTGACAAGTTGGGGGATGTTAACGTTACCATCACCACAAATAAGAGTTTAAATATGGTCCAGGGTATTATTTTCCATAGGGACCTACTTTTGCAGTCTGATGAGGAGCTTCGCGTCAACTTAGAGCGTCGAGGTGTTCATCTCGTCCGGCGCGTTCATCAGGGGTCCGAGGAACAACCAGGTTGCTACCGGTGCCTTCATGTTGGCCTTCGAGGGTGATGTCTTACCCGAAAAGGTTAAGGTGATGGTTTACCGTTGTGATGTTAAGCCATATATCCCTCATCCGAAGCGGTGTTTTAAATGCTGGAAGTTCGGTCACATGTCATCTCGCTGTACTTCCAGCCTCACGTATCGAGATTGCAGACGCCCATCTCATCCCAATACTCCATGTGCCCCGCCTCCCATCTGTGTCAACTGTGAAGAGCCTCATTCACCTTGCTCGCCGGACTGCAGTATCTTACAGGAAGAACGCAACATCATGGAATATAAGACCCTGGACCAACTGATCTACACTGCGGCTAAGCGTAAATTTGAACGGCTACATACAGTGCGCATGATGTGATCTTATGCCTCCACTGTCAGTCCTGCTCCAGCTCCTTCATCTGCAAGACGTACAGGCAGCTCTCAGAGGACCTCACCTGCCCCCTCGACGATGGGGACCACTTCTCTCACTCTTGCTCCCACACCACCTACCTCAGGAGCAGCACCCTCTCAACCACTGGGGACACCAGTCCCCACTTTTAAGCCGGAGAAGCGCCAGTCTTCTTCGGATTCTCTCGTACGGAAGGGATCCCTTGGGTCACTCCCTTCCCAGGTTTCTGCCAACAGCACAGCAGACACCAACCAGTGGCTGAAGAAGCCACAGGTCGCTGGTCGTCTTCGGTGCCGGAGACTGACTCCAATAAGCCCTCTCAGCGAAGGCGACCAAAGGAACAGCGAGACAAAACGACACTGAAGACCCGTAAGACCAAGGCATCTGTGGTGGCACCTTCTCCACCGCTCCCTACAAGCTCTGCATCTGAGGATGAGGTGGAGATTCTTGCGTCCGCTGAGGACCTCGATCTCGCCGGTCCCTCAGACGCAATGGTTAGCACTTGCCCAGGTGCCCCATCGGAGGCAGCATGTGACCCAGCGGCGTCATTTGCCTTCCCAGTCCCTTCACGCCATTTTCAACCATGGACAATATCATCCTCCAGTGGAACTGCATCTGTTTCTTCCACATTCTAGCTGAGCTCCGACAACTTATCAGCCTTCACCCTTTCTTCTGCATTGCTCTTAAGGAAACTTGGTTTCCAGCAATTTCGAACCCCCCGCCCTCCGTGGCTATTGGGGTTATTATAAGAACCGGGCAGCTTATGAAAGGGTGTCTGGTGGTGTCTGCCTCTATGTCCTTCACTCTCTGCACAGCGAGTCTGTCCCTCTACAGACACCTTTAGAGGCTGTCGCTGTTCAGGTGTGGACGCAACAGGCTGTTACTGTCTGCAGTCTTTACCTTCCGCTGGATGGTGATGTCGCGCATCATGTTTTGGCTGCTCTGATAACCCAATTGCCACCACCTTCCTTGTTACTGGGCGACTTCGATGCCCATAACCCTCTGTGGGGTGGGTCAGTGGCAACAGGTCGAGGCGCCACCGTCGAGCATTTATTGGCGCAGCTCGATCTTTCCATTTTAAATGATGCTGCCTTCACACACTTCAGTGTGGCGCATGGCACATACTCCGTCATTGACCTTTCGATCTGCAACCCTAGCCTCTTACTGTTTGTCCAATGGAGAGTGCATGACGACCTGTGTGGTAGTGATCACTTTCCGATCTTTCTGTCACTGTCACAGCGTCACTCTTCTGGGCGCCCTAGCAGATGGCCTATGAATAAGGCTGACTGGGACTTGTTTTCCTCCACTGCCGCTATTGAGCCTCTCTCTAATGATGACATTGATCTGGGGTTCAATCACCACCGTCATCGTTACTGCCGCAGAATCTTCATTTCCCTGTTCTTCTGAGTCCCTACGGAGGAAGACTGTGCCTTGGTGGTCGCATGACATCGCTGTGGCGATTAAAGATCGCCGGCGGACGCTACAGCGTCACAAGCGACATCCCTGCATTGAACACTTCATCAGCTTCAAACGGCTGCGTGCGCGGGCCCGCCGCACTATCTGCCAAAGCAAGCAGGATTGCTGGGAGCCGTATGTGTCCACCATTGGCCTCCATGTCTCCCCATCGCAGGTGTGGGAAAAAATCCGACGCCTCTATGGCTATCGGACCCCTGTCAGCGTCCCTGCGCTCTCACTGAATGGGGCTGTTTGTACAGACTCCGACGAAATTGCCAACAGCTTGTCAGAGCATTTTGCTCTGAGTTCCGCTTCTTCCAATTACCCACTAGCCTTCCGCTCCGTTAAAGAGCGGATGGAACGTTGGAGCCTTCCTCTTCGAACCCACCATCCGGAATCCTTCAATGTTTCATTCAGTGAGTGGGAATTTCACAGTGCCCTCGCCACTTGTCCTGATACCGCTCCCGGGCCAGATATCATCCACTGTCAGATGCTGAAACACCTTTCAGTGGATTGCCAGCGACGGCTCCTCGACCTTTACAATTGTATTTGGGTCGAGTGTGAGTTTCCGTCGCAATGGCGGGAAAGTATTGTTATACCCATTCTGAAACCAGGCAAGAACCCTTTGTAGGTGGACAGCTACCATCCCATTAGCCTCACCAACGTTCTTTGCAAGTTGCTTGAACGGATGGTGAGCCGGCGGTTGAACTGGGTACTGGAGTCTCGGGGCCTATTTAACATTAATCAGTTGTGTATGTTTAGGCTAGTTCTTAGTAAGTTTTGGGGTAAGCCACTAGCCGATTTGTGTGAGTGATATGTGTTACCATGCGGGGTTGTGTTTTCATACGTAGGCGCCACATTATCATGATTATTTAATGCGTTTACTGTCCATGTCATTACTTGTTTGTGTTGAGGCACAGTTTCTTTCACAAGACTTATTAACTTTTTGTTGTGCCTCATTCATTTCAAAGGGTGGAACGCCACAAACTGGTTTATCTTGTGTTGCGCTCACCTACTGAAAACGGTCTATATCAGAAGCAGTAATCCATTATTATATGCCTGTAACCAATAGTGTTGTTGCTTATAGTGTTGGGACACTTACTTTTGTCAAGCTTAAAACTGGCTGTTGGTCGCTACTGTTAATAAGGTGTTGTTGTTGTAGCGGTCTTCAGTACTCAGATTGATTTCATGTATCTCTCCATTTTACTCTATTCTATGCAGAATTCACCTCCAAATAGCTACTGTTACATGCATCCTTCTCAGGTGCTTAATGTATTCATATCTTTGTCACTCTCTAACATTTTGCCCTCCACGCATCCCTCCAATATCAAATTGGAGATCCCTTGGTGCCTCAGAATGTATCCTATCAACCGATCGCTTCTTTAAGTCAATTTGTGCCACAAATTCCTCTTCTACCAAATTTAATCCAGTGCTCCCTCATTAGTTACGTCCTCCTCTACCGTATGGTGCGGCGGTGGAATATTGTGTGCTGCAGGGAATGGTAATCTTGGCTTGACCGCCTGGGTTGCGAGGAGGGTAAACCTCTATAAAAATCCCTCAATCTTGCGGTGTGCTGTGCGCCTATAAGATGCATGGCTGTTGGGATGGAACAGTTGCAAGTGGGCAACCTCTGGGGCACCTACCGCACCCTAGTTGTATAAGGCTTACCTAGGCACGCGGGGCTCTGTCTAGGTGGACTTCTAGTTTAATAGCTGCTCCTGGGACCGAGATGGATACTTCGAAATACTCTTTCCCTCCTCCCAGCGGAAAGGGTGGACCGCTGGAAGGTTCTAACACTCAGTCTCTGAAGAGGGCTCGTGCAGTCAGTCCGCCTGACTGCAGCACATCTTTGACAAGTCAAGTCTTTAGTAACAGAATGCATTCTAGTAATCAGAACGTGTTTCTCATTGTAAAACGGAAGGCGGGTAGTTTTCAGAAGGTTTCGCCTTTCTATATACAAAAGGGTTTGGAGGGCATCTGTGGCTCCTTAAAATCAGTGAAGCGTTTGCGTAATGGGACCTTGCTCGTGGAAACTTCCACTTCCCAGCAAGCAACTAACCTGCAAGCTGCTAAATGCCTTGGGGAGTATGCCATAGACATTGAACTGCACAGCACATTGAATTATAGCAAAGGTGTTGTGACATGCCGGGATCTAGTCGACATTCCGAAAGACGAACTGCAACGTGAGTGGGCTTTGGAAGGTATCGTTGATGTCCAACATATCATGTAGAGGGTTCATGGCAATCTTGTGAAATACGACTCCTTTATTCTGACCTTCAGTAGCACGAAACTTCCAGAATAGATTACTTCGCCTTAGCGTGCGGCCTTATTTCCCATCCAGAATGCGCTGTTTTAAATGCCAGCGTTTTGGGCATACCACCTTAGAGTGTAAAGGCGAAGCGACTTGTGGCAACTGTGGTAAGGCTGCTCATGAAGGAGTTGGTTGCTCGTCTCCGGCCATATGTATCAATTGCTCTGGCAACCAGCCTGTTTGGAGTAGGAACTGACGAATATTTTTAGAGGAACGCAAAGTCCAGGAAATTAAAACAACCCAGCATATCTCATATGGTGAGCCCAAGAAGATCTATAAGTCGATGCAACCTCCCACATTTGCTACATCTTTTTCATCCCTGGTTCAAAAGCCTTCTCCAAAAGCCGATGCCTCAACGCAGACAGAGGTGGTGAGTATTGGTACTAATACCTGCAGCTGTCACTGCACTTGCAATGCAGCCAGTGTTTCAGAGCCTGTAGCCCCTACTCGAAAAGGAGACAAAGGTACAGTGGCGAACTTTTGCCAGCCCCTGGCGCCTCCAACAGCTGACGATGTTCTGCAGCACAGTACGGCCATTACCATTGCCACATCGGCTCCCCCAAAGCCCACCAAACCGCAGAAAGCTCCCGTACAGCAGCAACGGGTCAAATCCTGTGGTAAACCGTCTGACCATGCGGATGTGGAGGAACTTCGTCTACTCTCTCAGGGTAGACCACTGTGTCTATGTCTCCAGGAGACTTATTTCCATCCCTCATACTCCCCTGAGCTACGTGGCTATACACTCCACGAAAAGGACATGCTGCGTGGAGAGAGAGCTAGAGGAGGTGTAGGTATTTTCGTCAGGACGGACTACCACTCCTCGCCTCTCTCGCTTACGACGACATTACAAGCCGTCGCTGTGTCTGTGCACGTGCACCATCCATTGACTGTATGTTCGCTTTACTTGCCCCCACATGACGCACTTCATGAAGTGGCCCTCACCGACCTTTTTACACACCTCCCCTAGCCATTCATTATTTGTGGTGATTTTAATGCCCACAATGTGCTTTGTGGCTCTGCAATTACTTCCCCAGGGGTAGGGCAATTGAGAGTCAGCGAGGCCTCCTTACGTAAACATGTTGGACGTTGTGCACCATCAAGGGCTTCGGTTGGCCACTGGGTCATTCCGAAATTGCCCCATACCAAGCCTCTGTACAGATACTGGTGAACCGCCACCTCATATGCGGCGACGGCAACTTACAGTACGCCAGACTTATAAAAGTTTGTCCACACCATACACACCTGCATACCATACCGTTGCTCAGCCTACTCTCGCTCGGTTATTTCATAACCGGCAACGTGCGACGCAGCCCTATGAGATTCGCGCACAGGATCACCTGGCTGCGATGTCTATGGCTGGTCTTCGTGATTTACGTCGTGGTTGGAGCAGATCTCCATCTTGGCTCCTCCGGAGATCCAAACGTGTTTTAGATTTGACTAATTTTAAGAAAGATAGCACACCAAATTTTACATTCCAATCTCAGTTTTTTAACATTTTAGATGTGCATCACGGTTTTACTGTTATTTACACTGACGCCTTCAAACAGGAGAATTTCCTTGGCTGTTCTGTGGTGTTTCCTGATCATGTTACCCGGATTCGCCTCCCTGCTGAATATACCGTTTTCGCTGCGGAGCTTCACGCGATCCTGAAGGCACTGGAGCAGATGAATCGTGATCGGGGCGATCGATTTCTTCTCTGCTCCGATTGTGTTAATGCCTTACAATCACTGCAGAACCTGTACCCGACTGAGGAGATGGTACAGCTGATATTTGACCAACTCTACGTGCTCCAACTGCGGAGTAAAGAGGTATCCTTCTGCTGGGTGCCTGCTCATGTCGGAATATGGGGCAATGAATAGGCCGATCGGGTTGCCAAGGAGGCCTGTAGAGAGCAGGAGGTGTTCCAGTGTCCTATCCCCTTGCAGTCAGTCATCTCTGCACTCCACAGGAAGTGCATGGAGTTGTGGGAGGACGAATGGCTGGCGGTGACGGCCAATAAACTGCGGTTGGTAAAGTCAACCACTCGGTCGTGGCGTTTCTCCTGCCAGTTGCTCAGGCGGGAAGAGGTGGCCCTCACTCGTCTTCGGATTGGGCACTGTCCTCTCACACATAGCTTTTTTATTACGGCTGGAGGATCCTCCGTTTTGTGATGCTTGTGGTGTGCACATCTCTGTCCGGCACAATTTAACAGACTGCATTTTATATCGTGATGCACGGGCAGAAGCACAAGTTGATGGGGATCTGCCTTCTGTTTTAGCTAACGATGAGACGTGTGTGTCTAGGGTATTTAAGTTTTGTGATGGGTCTGGATTCTGGCCTGAACTTTTAGGCTGGAGGTTTTAGTGTTTTGCACAGTGGCTGACTCCTCCCTTTTTTCCTTGCAGTGAGCCAGCCACTTCCATCTGCTACATTGTTTTAGCTCCCTCTACCATTTTCTTCCTGTGTTGTCCATGTTTTACTGCTGACACCCTGCTTCATCCCACGCTTCAGTGTGGGTGAGCACATATTTTTCAACGATTGTTTCCCCTGTTTTATGTTCCATTTTATATTCCTGTTCCGGGATTTTTCTTGACACCCGTCTCACTATGTTACTGAACGGGCGCTGAAGACCTTGCGCCCAAAACCCCCCTACTACTGCTACTACTACTATTAGTTACGTGATCTACCCATCTAATCTTCAGCATTCTGCTGTAGCGCCACATTTGGAAAGCTTCTAGTCTCTTCTTGTCTAATCTGTTTATCGTCCATGTTTCACTTCCATACGTGGCCACACTCCATACAAATACTTTCAGATAGGACTTCCTAACAGTTAAATCTATACACGATATTCTCTTCTTTAGAAACGCATTCCTTGCGTTAGCCAGTCTACATTATATATCCTATCTACTTCGACCAATTATTTTGCTTCCCAAAGAGCAAAACTAATATATTATTTTAAGTGTCTCATTTCCTACTCTAATGCCATCAGCATCAGCTGACGTCATTCGACTGCACTCCATTATTTTTGTTAGGTTTTTTTGATTCTCATTTTATAGCCTCCTTTGAAAACACCATTCTTCCAAGTACTCTGCCAGTCTCTAACAAAATTACAATGCATCAACAAATGTCAAAGTTTTAATTCCTTCTCCATGGACCTAATTCCTGATTTTTCTTCAGTTTCCTTTATTACTTGCTCAATAAGCAAATTGAATAATATGGGGGATAGGCTACACCCCTGCTTCACTCTTCCTTCTCAACCAATGCTTCCCTTTCATGTCCTTGGACTCTTATAACTGCCATCTGGTTGTAAATAGCCTTTCGCTCACTGTTGATTGGTTGGTTTGTGGGATTAAAGGGACCAGACTGCTATGGTCATCGGTCCCTCGCTCACTATATTTTAACCCTGCCACCCTCGTAATTTGAAAGAATTGCAATCAACATTGTCAAAAGCTTTCTCTACGTCCACAGATGCTAGAAACGTAGGTTTGCATTTCCTCAACTTTTCTTCTCAGATACGTCGTACGGTCAGTATCGCCTCACGTGTTCCAACATTGCTAAGGAATCCAAACTGACCATCCCCGAGGTTGGCTTCTAACAGTTTTTCCGTTCGTCTGTAAAGCATCAAAGTTAATATTTTGCAGCCGTGATTTATTAAACTGATAGTTCAGTAATTTGCACTTCTGCCACCACCTTCCTTCTTTGGGATTGAAATTATTATATTCTTCTTGATGTCTGAAGGTATTTCGCCGCCGGTCTCATACATCTCGCTCACCAGAAGGAAGTTTTTTGTCAGTGCTGGCTCTCCCAAGGCTATCAGTGGTACAGATGGAATGTTGTCTACTCCCAGGCTCTTGTTTTGACTTACCTCTTCCAGTGCTACATCAAATTCTTCATGTAGTATTATATGGACATTTCATCTTCATATACGTCCTCAAGTACATCGCCCTTGCATATACCATCTACATATCCTTTCCACCTTTCTGGTTTCCTTTCATTACTTAGAACTGCTTTCCCATCTGCACTCTTGATTTTCATGCAGGTGAGTTTCTTTTCTCCTTTCATCAACGAAATTCAATATGTCTTCTGTTACTCAAGGATGTCTACTGACCTTCATCTTGTTACTGCTTGATCCTCTACTAACCAACCACAGTGGCCAGATGTAGGTTAGAAACCTGGTTCGGGCATGGAGGTGTGTGACATCCTTTGAGTAGTTAGGTTTCAGTAGCTCTACGTTCTAGGAGACTGATTACCTCAGATGTTAAGTCGCATAGTGCTCAGAGCCGTTTGAACCATTTTTGATCCTCTACGACCTTCATTATTCCATTTCTCAAAGTTACCCATTCTTCTCCGACTGTTTCTTTTCCTGTACTTGTCAATTGTTCCCTAATGCTCCATCTGAAAGTCCCCACAACCTCTGGTTATCCAGATCTCATATCCACAAATTCCTACCTTTTTCCAGTTTTTCGGTTACAATATCCAATTCATAACCAAAATTTGTGGTCAGCGTCCATATCTGCCCCTGACAAAGTCTTAAAATTTAAAACCTTGTTCGTATGTGAATGTCTTATATTATACGATCTATCTGAAAGATTCCAGTGTCTTCATGTCCCTTCCATGTATACAAACTTCTGTCATGATACTTAAACCAGGTGTTAGCTATGATTGAGATACGGTGTGTGCAAAATTCTTCCAGGCGAATTCCTCATTCATTCCCCACTCTCACTCCACATTCATGTACCACTTTTCCATCTCTTCCTTGTTCTAATATCGAATTCCAGCCCCCATGACTATTAAATAGTCATGGGAATCACAATAAGAGCCAACTTTGTTCGTCATGATTTATGAACGTAAGTTTATTTTATTAATTTGGCACTCCACAGCTGCAATACGTTTAATGAAAGATGTAGATAGCTCCATCATCAACAGCTGTCAGAAGTTTTACTAAATTACCTTGTTTTCGACCAAAAAGTGAACATAGTCCTGGCACTGCATTTACAGCATATCTTTCTCTGCCTTTATGTCTCATATATACAAACCCCTAAGTCTTGTTATTATACATATAACTAATACACATTTACTATCTGGAGACAAACTTAGAAAGACTCTGACAGTAGTTGATGGTGAAGCTGTATCAATGTGTATACTTCAAACCTAATAAGTACTATATGCATTACTAACATAATGTACTGGACTGTGTCCTTATTCCTTAACGTCTCCAAGAACTGAAATTGCTGATGCAAATACTATCCTAACCACATATTATTTGTTTTCTTGTTTTTGGCTTGTTTTTGCTTGTTTTTCCTTGTTTTTGGTTGTTTTTGCTTGTTTTGACACGTTTGTTTGGCATGTTTGTTTGGCTTATTTCTCTGGCTTGTTTCTACGGCTTGTTTGTCTTTCTCGTTTATGTCTGGCTCGTTTTTGTCTGGCTAGTTTTTGTCTGGCTAGTTTTTGTCTGGCTAGTTTTTGTCTCGCTAGTTTTTTTCTGGCTAGTTTTTGTCTCGCTAGTTTTTTTCTGGCTTGTTTTTGTCTCGCTATTTTATGTGATACTCGTTTTCGTCTGGATCGTTTTTGTATGGTTCATCTCGTTTTTGTCCGTCTCGTTTTTGTCCGTCTCGTTTTTGTCTGGCTCGTTTTTGTCTGGCTCGTTTTTGTCTGGCTCGTTTTTGTCTGGCTCGTTTTTGTCTGGCTCGTTTTTGTCTGGCTCGTTTTTGTTTGGCTCATTTTTTTGGCTCTTTTTGTATGGCTCGATTTTGTCTGGCTCATTTTTGGGCTCGTTTTTTGTCTCTTTTTTGGCTCGTTCGTTTTGGCTGTTTTTGGCTTCTTTTTTGGCTCGTTTATTTGGCTCGTTTTTTCTGGCTCGTTGTTTTTGGGACGTTTTCTTTGTCTTGCTTGTATGTAACCATTTTTGGTAGAATGGAAGAAAAAAATGAGCACAATTCATTGAGTATAGTAGTATTGTAACTGACTTTCGAGTAAATACTTCTTTAAAAGTGAATACCATTAACTGAATATGACAGTTTTGTTCAACACATTCTCCTTCACGGTTTGCAAACTGCTGCTATATTCTAAAATAAAAAATCCTCAGAATGTACTTAAAATTTGGTTTATTGCCAAAAATTTCATAATAGACTCATTAGACTGTTCAATTACACTTTAGTAAAGTGGGCCAAACATAACAGGCTCTGATGTGGCGTTAACTCGGAAATGTTACTGCAGCGAATTTCCCTCGATGTGTGCCAGAATGAAGTTCAGGACACCTAGACCCCATTTCATGTCACCAAATAATTCAAACATCTTGAAACTGCCGACCCGCCGCCGATCTCACCCTGGTTTCTGCATCCTTCAAGAATTTCTGCATCAGTAGGCTGAAGCATGATTTCAAGCAGCGTGACTTCACCGATTTGTGAACCTACGAAAGAAGATGAACGGTATTGTAATAATGACATAATTTCATCAACTTATTATTTAGTGCTAACAAGTGAAATTGTTGGAATATGATATTAAAAACGTTTTGTTGTATGAGCTATCCCTGCTAGCAATCGAAAACCTTAGTTGTCAGTACAGATTTGTAACAGTAAGAAGTTTTGTGGTCTCTCAAATTAAAGACTGATTTGTGAGACTGTGTTCTTACACCTGACATGTCCCTCAGTCATCGTACATAATACGATGGATAAGGTGGCACTAATAGTATAAGTGCTGCATCCTACAGGATAAAGTTCAGAGTCAGTAATTTATTTTCTAAACTTCGATGACCCGAAAATGATTCAAATCCGAATAGCGAAATACAGTTCTTCCGTTTAACAGTCACAACTTAACTTCACAGCACTACAGTTCTATGAAGGCCTTCCCGACCTGTATCTGAATGTTTGAAATATTACAATGTGGTAACGAGTGTCTTGGTTATACAAAACAAGAGTTGTATAGGTTATAGGTAAGTATCCAACGCTAATAAAAACAAATGTTTGACATACTTACATCATTAATGCTGCTGGCAATCAAGAACCGAACTTGCCAATACGGATCCACCGCATATTTGTAGAACACTGGAAGAAGGTGCCAGTATATATCATCGGATAGTTTCTTAGATTTAAACAAGGCGATTAAAAGCTTTGTCGCCTCCAAGCGAAGCCCAATCTGTAACAACTAACGTAGGTTGTAGAAATTGATTTACTACTGTATGTCGTAGTTAAGGAAAGTATGTGGATAAAAAATATCGTTATGTACCTTATCTTCCAGAAACGTCTCCAAAATAGGCACAAGGTGGGAAGCATAGAATGTGACATCAGCTTCTTCAGCTATATCAGTGAACATAGACAGTGCCATTCTACGCACTAGCAAATCTTCATCAACACACAGGCGATGATATATTTCACCTAGGTGTTCTGGAAAAGAAAGAAACATGAAAACAACTTGATTTTAATATAATAATTGGCTACAGAGGTGTAATTTTCAATTAGATTCGAAAATTCTGTTCGTCAAATTTGGTTAATTACCTCTTACTGTGGGAGTAACACGTCCATAAATGGTGCACAGATCCCTGCATGCCAATAGCCGGGACGTACTCCTTTCTTCTGCCACTAACTTTTCTATATTCGCGACAGCGTCCTCATAGATCTGCGCTGTCAAGTCACTGCCGTCACTGATCGTTGATCTGTGCTCATATACTTCTCCAAGAGTACACTCATACCAAGTGGGTGCCTGAAAAAAAAAAGCCATTAAGAAAAACGAGCACTGAAAATCAGATAATTAATCAACATCTATATACATGTGTGATAACCCAGATAAATTCTAGATCCTCGAAAAATTACTGACTGTCATTGACAACACAAACCGGATTGGCCATTAGAACACAAAAACTCAGTTCCGAGTTTTGTGACAAGTAAGCGTGTGTCTTGATTGCAGAGAATTTTTGCTAATTTTTGTTTTGCTATTCAGTAACGTGTAATAAAACCTGTCATAATGTGTCCAAAAAGGTCCGAAAGTTAATCTGTTATTCTTTATTGCTGCACAATCTTACAAATTTCTAAACAGACGATTCAGATGCCTCTGATATTCCTATGGATTGCCTGTTAAAATGACGGAGGGGTGTCAGATAGTTCAAATAAAACGCAGTGAAGACCTTTATCATCGTGTATGCCCTGCTTACTACAATTTTATTGGAAGATCATCCTGCCGTTTGTTTAGAGCTCTAAAATGTGCGCGTACGTGGAGAGAGCACACGCCCGCACATTTAGCCTATTCAAGTATGAGTGTAATACGAGAGTTATTAGTAACAAATATTTCCTTCCGTATTTACTTCTTGATCCTACTATAGAAATACGAGTTAGGGAGATATGACTTTGCACTGTATATCAAACGTTAACTTGATGTAGTAAGTAATTCACGACTTTTACCGCAGTATGACTGTTGTAATCCAAGCGTTGTGACATACCTCTTCAGGCAGCGAGGCACCGCACCAATGCGACATCGCGATGTTCATGCCCGGGTCGCAGATCATCTCGTCATCGTCATCCTCATAGAAGGGCTGCCTACGCCTGAGGAACACCCAGAGGCAGCATCCTCCTTTCTTGCACAGGAAACTCCGCAACATACTCCGAAACATCTGTGAAATCAGAGGCATGTATCACAAGCTGTGTAATGGCGTAAAACGTTGATTTGTCCTATTATGCTGCAGAATAATTTGTCTCATGTCATCTCTAAGCAGGCGAGATGAGTGCCAAATCTTTGAGAAATAACTAGAGCGAGCGACATTGTTTGCCTCTTAGAAATCAGTAACAGAAAATATCGTGATGCAGGTCAGTCGACTGTCATAACTGAATGATCATTCCGATTGTTAATTTGCATACCAAAAAGTGTGCAGATCATAGAGAAACCGTGCTCTCCTCCTGTTAAATTTTCTATCTGTGTGCAAGAATAGATGCTTCCTAACAAAACATTAGGGTTGTATCTATTAATTTTATGTCATTGTCACCTTTAGCGGCCGCAAGGTTTAAGGTGCTTCAAGTGATTGTGTTATTGCTGTCAACGGCATACGTACATGTTGTAAGAAAAATTATACGTGTTTCTTCCGTTCGATGTCATTACGCATGGAGGGCAGGTACTTAGAAAATTGTTATGACGTCTGGACAAATTTTAAGTGATCAGAGTTTGGTGCAAAGATTTCATGACACCCTTCAACTAAAATGAGCGTAATTAAACGAGCGTAACGGAAATCCAGACTCCCTGGTAACGGTACCTCATGGCGAATACGTGCTGCCATACCGTTTACATCTAAAATTGACCGAAACTAGAATTATTACTCTCAGGTCAGGAACATAAAATTAATGTCTGTGATTGTTTCTGGAATTTTTTCACAAATTGAATTATGGTTTCTAGTCACCTTCCTGATGCCTGCGAACTTTGTACACTATACGAGGGCGACCACCTGTTATAAATTGTTGCAAAAGTAAAGTATATCATTTTTTTACATTTATTGCATTTTTCAGCCTTGGCTCACTCTCATTAAATACCGGTTTCGTCAAATCGTCATCAGACGACTTCTTTTATAAGACGTGAGATGGGAACAGTGAATATCGATGGACTATTCTCAAAATATAAGTATCTTCTATATAAAGCTACTTGAACCTGAATGCGTTGCGTATTCAGTCTTCAAAGTATGAGTAGAACGGAAATGTACCGTTGCTGTGTGACGTACCGAACTGCGTATATACGTGGATGTTATCTTTCCTTAAAACAGATCTCCTAATGAATATTTGTAAATAGAAACCAGTTATGACGCTATCTGAATGGCCCGAGACTGAAAAATACAATAGATTTTGTCCGCAGTGCTGTAACATTTTGCTCCCTAACATAATTCACATCGAGTGGTTAAAATTCTTCTCTGTTTCATTTAAGATGAGGAATGGATTTCTCTGTGTAAATAGTTCAGAAATGAATTTACGGACGTTTGCATCGACAAAGTCTTTATGTTTGATATTGTTGAAAAAGATAGCATTTGTTATCTTCCGTCTACTGTAAAACCATGTGTACTCTTGCTTCTTCATTGCATTGTATATCAAAGTCTGTCTGTAGATTTTAACAGCCTGTAACACGCCTAGTGTTCGATTATTCATTTCACTGCCTCCAATATACACTACATGATGAACAGAGTCGGCTGACATTAATATCCACTGTACAATTTTGTTTCTAAAATCGATTTGGGTTTGCTGCACTCTTTTTCTGTTAACTGAAAGACCTGAAAATCATGGGCCATCCGCTCACTGTGGAATCATATGACAGTCATGCCATGATGAAAACAAGCTTTAGAGCTGTTGTGTTACTATTTCTACTCGAAAGGGACACAGAAAATTTGTATTATTATGAATAGACTAACATTTCATCTCAATACGAAATTGGAAATGTATGGTTATTGGGCAACCATAACCATAGAAAGACTTGGGGTCCTTTGTGAAAACATGTTATGTTTGACAGTACGAGAACTAGTTTTTAACAATATTGAATCGGCGTAATATGGTGAAATGCTGAAGTAATTTAAATAAGAATTGTTTCCCCTTTGCCAACACCTTTGGGTATTCTTTTCCTATCAAAAATTCTGAAGTTGCCATAAAAAGGCAGCAGTGTATGTTATATCAGTCTATTCCTTTTATTTAGTTTCATCGGAGCAATGAAAAAATCTGAAGAACTGTTTTGAAGAAGTGGTGGTATGGCAGCATGGCTCAGGGTTTGATACTGCATCACATACATTATTGCACTAAAATACATTTATCACTTTATAGGTAACTTATTGTAATTATTCCATTAATTCAAAACGCGATATGATTGTTCACAGAGATGAAGTGTGTCTAATATAATAGATGGCGGAATTACGTTTTAATGTGGGTAAAACTTTACGTCCTGATGATGAAAGAAAACTAAGTAACATATCTATTTGACAAATGCGATAAGGGAGATTATTAAGAAAGACAATGTAATGGTTTGAACAGTGTTTATATAGTTACGTCCCCTAGACGAGCCATCCTGTCACGTAGTAAAGCAGCTACAGCCTAATAATGATGTTTTAAACGTGTTTAATCAGAAAAGAATGTCACACTACCGCGATAACTGACTCTACTGTCGCAAATCATGACGACAAATTTTTCTCGCATGACGGGACCGAACTGAAAATGATTCTGATACACAATCGTAATTAATATGTTTTACGACAGAAACATTCACGATGGCATAAGAGCTGGTGTCGGAGTTAGCTTGCACTAAATTCCAAATGTATCACGAGTCTCAACATGCAACACGAATGCTTGGATTGCCACAACTTACCCTAACATCACAGATAACTAAGACTGTAGTATTTTAAGTGATAGGTAACTAATTCTTAAATTTTCCAACATTCCTATACGCGTGCATTGTTGGTTTCTACTAATAACTCAAAGGAAAACAGTAATTTATCTATGTGCGATATGGAACTGAGCTTTCAGAACTGCCTGTCTTGCTTCACGCAATTCGCCCTCGAACATTTTCTTATCACACGGTTTTACACCTCAGGTCTATCAGTGAAAATAAGTATACACAGCCTGGGCAGTCAATGAAACGAGAGGTATCTGATGCTTACCTCACACCAGAAGAATCTTCACACTCGAGACAAGAAAAACTTGACTACGAGAAAACCACTTTCTTCCTCATACAGCCTTGGACTGATTCTAGGCAACGTCACACGTCGCTTTCTACGAGTTCCTATTGTTGGGGTCTTCGCTCGTCGCCTCAGCTTAGCAGTAGAGAAACGGTCTTCTTAACTCACATATAAGAGGAAACGCTTGGTTCAATCATAAAGGCAATTTCCGCCACTTTCGTATTTACAAAGTAGTATTGCTCCTGCTTACTGCTAATATCATCAACATATTGCCAGTAACCATGTTGATAGTTGCGCCGGACTTGCGAGGAGTCATCGGAATCAAAGTAAGTGGCTTGATCTTACATTTTTGTATTCTTTCGTGTACTATCCGCACTACCTGCACATATTCGTTTTGAATTTACGAAGCTAATACGAAAGAGAAAATAAATGAAATTACATTTAGTTCAAAGTTAACTGATGTATTTTATTGACGTCAGTTGAAGGCGTGATATTGTTGTCTGGGATTGCCTTAAGAGACGCTCGTACCACATCTTACTTTGTGCTATCAGTCATACTTCATATGACACAATAATGGTTCCAATGGCTCTAAGCACTATGGGACTTAACATCTGAGGTCATCTGTTCCCTAGACTTGGAACTACTTAAACCTAACTAACCTAAGGACATCACACACATCCATGACCGAGGTAGGATTCGAAACTCCGACCGTAGCACCAACGCGGTTAGGGAAAGAAGCGCCTAGAACCTCTCAGCCACAACTTCTAGCTTCGTATGACAATTCGTCTAGAAGGGGTCCAAGCAGAACCCATCCTTCCTTTTTGAAGAAATCGCTAGTGAACTGCACCGCTCCTAATCCTTCTGCAATGCTCGACACATCCTTCTGTGCATCTGTCTCTACTGACATTGTCGGATACATAGGGTTCTCATAGTTTCAGATTCTCCTCCAGCGTTGCGTATTTTGCATATTACGGTGACCACGGTACTCGGGAACTGACGTACGTCATAAATGTGTCAGTAATAATTGACAGTCGAATGTTAACATGTTTCGTAATGTGATTAGTTGCTTCAATTTTTATCTTACATCAATATTTTAGAGATTTTGGTTGATGATTTTCTGAGATTCATTTTATGTTTATCTCCTAGCTCTGGAGAAATAAGAGTTCTCAGTTTTGAGTGATGACGTTATTTAGTCTTTATGTTCTAGTAATGAAGATGAATCTATAAGGAAAGATGAAGTGGGTTCTTAACTACATTATATGAAGGTATAATCGCAAAAATGAGCATTGATGCCATTTTCATTCCATTCGTTGATTCCATTAAGCTATCGGCCTTAAAAGTTGTAATGGATTCCTTTATTGGGAAACAAATTATGAGCACTACAGGCAGCGAAACAATTCAAAGACTACCACAACCTGGAATGGTCCCTCACACAAAGATACATCATCTGCTAAAAGAAAATTTCTGCGTGAGGTGTCCACTGACCCATAATCAACACGCATCTTTGTTTTGCTGTTAGTGGCTGAGAATTAGAAGCCGTTCTTCTTTTCGGGAACAATAGTTTCAGAGCGGTGGTTCTCCAAATTAACTCAGTGGAATCAACAGAAATGATAAGGAAAATACATTGCGATGCAGTAACATAGTGGAAAGAACTGCGAGAATACGAAGAAGAAAGAAAATCAGATTCGAAAGATGAGGCGCAGTTCCACGAAAAATTGAAAAAAGGTGTTTACGTTAGTTGAGAGAAGATTAGAAACATAATTGCGACTAATGAATGATCACCAAAGAAAAAATCATTCAATACAAAATATTCATATTTATACAGCACATTCTGAAGAGCAGCTACACGTTCGGAAGTGTGTCAGAAGTATTTACCATGTGCATTCTTATGTCGTGGTGGATGCACCTTAAATTGCACTGAGGTCGTACTTAGAAATACTGCACAGCTCCATCTTCTGCAACTTGTCACCAGTCCTACAATAGCGCATGAGATCTGTGCACATGCGTTATATTGGATTATTCAGTTCCCACACGTTACACCACCAAAGACTGTTCCAAACTGAGGTTTTTTTTTGCAACCTTTTTCAGTTTTCCGAAGATCTTTCGTCGCCATACAGAATCCCATTGTTTTCTAACGTAGAGCTAAAATATTTAGGAGCTACATACGGACGTCTTGTAGTAAGAAATTATTCGATTCATTGAAATACCACGATAGATGTTACATTCGTAAGCCGTTCGTCGAGTCACATATACTTGAATCTCTTCAAGTAGTGGGTAGCTGGATCATAAAAATGAATTCATCCATTTAAAATAATTTGTGTAACGTTATGTGACAAAGAATACTATCTCCGAATAATTATTTGGGTGCTGTTTGGTATTTAAGCCAACGTACTTTTCAATTTGGAATGTCGGCCTCTTCTCATGATAGCTTACAGAATTTGAAGGAAATGTATTACTGTTGCACATTCTACGCGGGGCCCACGTATTTGAGGCTTACAATAAGGGTATTGCTATTAGTACAGGAAGAAAACATTTGTTGAACCCCCCTCACACAGTTAAAACAAAATTTTGTATCCTTAATGTGAAATGCATTACATTCGAAGTCGGAAACCTATTTTTCCAACACGTACGTAATGATAAAAAATTAGGGCTGCATATTGTCAGCAAGTTCAGTTCTTTCTTGCAATATTGAATCGAACTGTTACGCGAAAATGGTTACAAAAATTAAAAAAGAAATAGTTTACTTTCGGCAGCACCTTCAGTTGTTATTTTCCTATTTTGAATTTGCCAAAGTAATACAGCAATGTGGGTTACGCCAGTCGATTCCTTTTCATTAGTTTGATCAAAAAATTAATTGACTGTTCGCAAACAAATCTACAAAACTGTTAGTACGGCTTAGACACAGGTGGGTTATTGTACTAAAATAAAGTTCTTAGTTCAGTAATTATACGATATGAATGTACACGTTAATGAATGACGTCCGACATCAAACGTTGTGGCACTAACTTTATAGCGTGGGAAAACTATTACGTCTTGATAAAGCAAAGCGAAATGCCCTACGTATGAAACACACATAGAAAGGAAGAAAATGGTGGTAAATGTAGTACACTTGTGAAAAATTTAGGTAATTACAATTCACAGACGACATCCTGACGGAACGACAGCTTCCAAGAGCGTCCGCATAGGTAGCTGGTGTAATCAGGTAAACACAGCAGTCAGGTCATAGCAATTGTAGATTATCTATGAACCTCAGAAGGAACTTCAATCAGAAAGGAACAGATAACTAGCTAAAAAGCTGCGTCTTCTACCACAAAGCATTATGAGTAATTTCTATATCTCTTCCGATGAAAATCCACAAATTAACGATAAAAACAATCGTTAAAATTCATTCATTTAGCTAACACACCCGTTTGTTCAGTTTCTGAGCCAGTATTAAAAATCATGCTAACTGATGCCACTGTTACTAAGTTCTACATTGTGTCGCAGGTCCCAACACGCAAGCAGGCTGCTGTGGATTGCTTCCGGTATCTTACTCAAAACTTAAGCATAACATAACAAGGATCTATGACAGCATAATATTTTAAGCGATACTTAAGTATTTGTAAAATTTTCGTAGATCCGTTTGCGCCTGCATTGTAAGTCTTGCTTCATAACTCAGAAGCAAATTATCTAAAAGCGACCTGTAGTAGTATTTCAGAAGTACGTCTTCTGTATTATGAAACACGGACTGATGTCGCTTCTCATCAAACTGTTTTACAGCTCAAGCCTATGAGTGAAAATAACTATCGAAATCCTAGGCAGTCAAATAAACGAGAAATATTTGACGCTTACCTCGCACTAGAAGAGTCTTCACAGGCAAGGCAAGAAGAAATTGGCTACGAGCAAACCGCTTTCTTCGTTAGCTAGCCTCAGACTGTTTCTAGGCAACGGTACACGCTATTTGCTACAAATACCTATTGTTGGCGTAGTCGTTCGGCGACTATGGCCAGCAGTGCATAGACGGTCTTTTTAATGCAAACGTTACAATCAGTGCTTGGTTGATGCTATTTGGGATGGTAAATTTAATAGCTACAGCACGGTAAATAATGAAAGAGAATTTCCAAGAATTTCGCATTGCCAAAGTGGTATTGGCGTGTTTATAATTATTATCATCGATGCATCGAGTACGATAATAACGATAGTCGCATCCGGCTTGAGAAAAGAAACTACTAATAAAAAATCACTAGTTTCATATATAAGGCAAGTCATTGATTTTCTTATTTGTTTTCGAATGTCAGTTGACTAAGACTGATAGTTCATTTCTGTTGCGAAATGTCGCAAAACATGTGACCCATAAAATAACTGAACTAAAATTCATTTAAAACTGGTTGTAATATTTATTGAACATCTCTCTGTGACGTAACATATTACTACATGGCATCCATAACAGAAACTTAGTTGAGCTTAATCAGTGATGTTTGCCATTACAGGAGTATATTGTAGTCATTTAGAAGCAATACATACACAAAAATACAAAAAATTGAGTGGAAAGTAATTGAAACTTACCAACTTCCACGTAGATTCACCAAATCATACCTACAGTTACCTCTCATGACCTTGGAAACTCGCATATACTGAAACATGTATCGTAAACTTGTTTTGGGCTGCGTAGCACAAATCTTTATTTTGCTTATATGCTTAGCCACACTACATTGAGAAGTGATGGGACATTGATAAGTATATAAAGAGATGGCTTACATAAGGTATATAACGGCACTACCTCATTTGTGTTCAGGTGAACCATGCGAAAATGTTTCGCACATGATTACGGCCGCGCGACGTTAGTAAACATACTTTGAATGCGGAATGATAGAGCTAAACACGTCGAACATTCTGTTTTGGAAATAATTATGGAATTACACGTTACAAGACCCCAGGTGTCAGGGGTGTGGCGAATAGACCAAATTTGACGTATTACGTCTTACCACGGACAAAGCAGTCGCTGACACCCTTCACTTGACGACCGACAATAGCGGCGTTTATTTGGAGCTGTCAGTGCAAATACAAACGCAACACTTTGTGAAATGAGCGCAGAAAGCAATGTGCGACCCACGACGAACGTATCCATTTGGTCAGTTAGGCGAAATGTGGCTTTTGGGACACGACAGCAGAGACCGACGGAAGTCCCTTTTGTAAAAGATGGTTCAAATGGCTCTGAGCACTACGGGACTTAACATCAGTGGTCATCAGTCCCCTAGAACTTAGAACTACTTAAACGTCACTAACTTAAGGATATCACACACATCTATGCCCGACGCAGGATTCGAACATGCGACCGCAGCAGTCCCGCGGTTCCAGTCTGAGCGCCTAGAACCGCTAGACCACCGCCGCCGGCTTTCTAAGAGAACTACATCGCTTACAGCCCTCTCCTTTTCATGTCACCATATCAGTTGGACCCTAGAAGAGTGGAAAACCGTGGGTTCCTCAGGTGTGTCCAGATGTCAGTTGGTAAGAGCTTTTGGTAGGGAAAGGGTGTAGCTCAGACGCCACAAAGCGATGCTCCCAAGTAGTCAACAAGGCTCTGCGCAAGCTGATTGTAACTCCATGATGTTGTGGGCTGTGTCTACATGGAACTGAGTGTGTCTTCAGGTCTAGCTGCACCTATAATTGACTGGAGATGCTTATTTTCAGCTAGTCGGAGACCATTTGCAGCCATTCGTGGACTTAATATTCCCATGAGAATGTGGCATGTCACCGGGAAACAATTCTTTGCTATTGGTTTGAAGAACATTCTGGAAATTTCGAATGAATGATTTCGCCACCCACATCGTCCGGCATGAAATACATCGAACACGAGGTCAATTAGTACGCAAAATGCTGCACTGGTATCACTTTCGTAGTTAGTAACAGCTATGAGAAATAAATATACATTCAAATATCATCCGAAAATACAGATTAATCCATACAAAGCGGTGTAAGCCGACCTAACAAATATAGTTTTCCGACAACTTCGACGGAAAAAAATTTAATTGCGGGGAGTTGAAATTAAGATCCTTCTGCACGTCAGCGCACACATATTGTCACATAATGTCTCTTTCTATAGATACGGAACTGAGAAGGGAGCCTTGCAGTAATTGTAAATAGACATTTAAAACGCGAGCGAAACACAAACCCATGTACAGTCGAGTAATATTATTGATAAGTATTACCTCCAGACAGTGTATAAAAATAGTACATAGACATTTTTTCGAAGTAAGTTCTAAAATATCAAAATAGTGTAGTAAATATGTTAAGACACTGCACATAGTTAGGTATGGCAGTGTGATGGGCCGTATCGAATGTTGTTACACGATTTTTTTCCGTAAGGTGAACTGTACATTACATTGTCTCTTAGATACCTGTGAGATACAATAACTTCACATAAGTTACTAAAAAGTCAGATATAAAAATATCAAAAAATGTTTTGCCTCACCTAACTTCTGGAACCTGTACGCAAAATTGGAATAGAGGTCAACATAAACATCATTTCCGCCCTGTTTAATGCTACTGAGAACCACACATTTCATGTTGTACCACCTTACAGCGAGACCTTCGGAGGTGCTGGTGCAGACTGCTGTACACACCGGTACCCCCAATATCCAGCAGCACGTCATCTTGCATAGAAGGCTGCCTGTATCCGTCGTGGCATATTATCCACCATCCATCTAGACACTGTTGGTCCAGATTGTCCCACTCCTCAACGTTGCTACGGCGTAGATCCCTCAGAATAGTTGGTGGGTCACGTCTTCCATAAACAGCCCTTTTCTTTCTATCCCAGGCATGTTCGATAGTGTTCATGTGTGGAAAAGATGTTGGTCACTCTAGTCGAGCGATGTCGTTATCTTGAAGGAAGTCATTCACTAGATGTTCACGATGGGGGGCGCGAACTTTCGTCCATGAGGAGTAATGCCTCAACAATATGCTGCCGATAAGGCTGAACTGTCGATTCGAGGATGGCATTCAATTATCGTACAGCCCTTACAGCACCTTCCATGATCACTATTGGCGTACGTCGACCCCACATAATGCAACCCCAAAACAACAGGGAACCTCCACCTTGCTTCACTTGCTGGACCGTGTGTCTAACAAGTAAGGCGTCAGCCTGACCGCGTTGCGTTCAAACACGTCTCCGACGATTGTCTGGTTGAGGAGAGCTTGATGCCAATCCTGAGCTGTCAATTCGGCATGTTGTTGGGCCGCGCTGCATGGTGTCGTCGGGAGTGGAGTCTAATGCACACAGTGTGAGTCGTGACACGACGACCTGTGGCTGCATGGAAAGCATCATTCAACATTGTGGCTTTGCTGTCAGCGTTCCTCTGAGCCATAATCAGCACGTAGCGGACATCCACTGCAGTAGTAACCCTGGGGGGATTGTGCGAGGCATGTCATCGTCAGTTCCTGTCTCTCTGTATCTGCTCTTGGTACGAACATTATCGCTTTGGTGCACTCCGAGACGCCTGGAGACTTCCTCGTTCAGAGTGCTTCCTGGCACAAAGTAACAATGCAGACGCCATTGAACCTCGGTATCGACCGTCTAGACATGACTGAACTACAGCCAACACGACACGTGTACTTCTTCCCTGGTGGAATGATTGGAACTGGTCGGCTGTCAGACCCCCTCCGTGTAAGACGTTCTGCTTATGCATAGTTGTTTACATCTTTGGGCTGGTATAGGGACATCTCTGAACAGTCAAACGGATTGTGTCTGTGATGCAAAATCCACAGTGAACGTCTATCTTCAGAAGTTATGGGAACCGGAGTGACGCAAAACTTTTTTTTTACGTATGTAGGACAGACAGAAAATGTATTTTAGAATCTGGATACTGCAGTAAATATGAGAGGCATTCTATCTCACTTATCCGACTCTGTATTGCGTTTAGAATTATACCTCGTGATAATCCATTACACTTAGTTAACAGTGCGGCAGTTGGAAGCAACGAACATTACTACACACGAAGGCTCCATTACATATATCATTGCAATTTACTTATTTAATGTACGACATTAACAGGAAGTATTAAGAAATAACTTGCGATTATATATTTAAGGAATTAGACTCAAAGCTATCATGATCTAATTCTGGAAGTTGACTCTATAATAATACCTAAAAGCACGTAATTTGTACTTTAAAATTTAGACTGTGAATTAAAATAGATGGATTTAATCAGAGTTCAGCATCACGTGAAGAAATCATTTTATAGCAGAGGGACCAGGATTAATTGTCACTTGTTGGTCTTCGATACTTTCATAGAGCGCAGTGTTTGACAATATGATGGATGATTTGTTCTTGGGCTCCCCAAACGGAGGCTGGAGAGTTTCCGAGTCCGCATTTGTATAACACAGCATTGCTTCTCACCTGAGCAGTTGTTATTCTGTTCAGTCTTGTTCACTTACTTCCCTTCAGATCAAATACTGGCAGACTGGCACATCGATCTCAAAAATCTTGCTGTTTTATTGTTGCGGTATTTCGTATCTTGCCCAGCTCTTCTTTAATGTTAAACTTTTCGTTGTTTCTTTCATCACCGGCCGGCGTGGCCGTGCGGTTCTAGGCGCTACAGTCTGGATCCGAGTGACCGCTACGGTCGCAGGTTCGAATCCTGCCTCGGGCATGGTTGTGTGTGATGTCCTTTGGTTAGTTAGGTGTAAGCAGTTCTAAGTTCTAGACGACTGATGCAGAGCATAGTGCTCAGAGCCATTTTCTTTCATTACGCCACAGTATTTTGCATTATATGTAACTGTCTGGATGAGGGTCATTGAAGACTGTGTAATTTGGAAGGTCTTGGGGGACGGGATGATGTAACTATCGCATTTCTCGGTTGGTTTCTTCTAGGTGTCGCTGTTGTGGTGGTGAAACGTTACTGATGTTGTGCAGCCAAGGAAACGGTCTGGATTTTTGTGTACCCACGATTCACATTCGCATTTGTAGTTTCCTTGTAAGAGTACTGTTTTTTTTCACACTCGTGCTCATTAGTCAGCTGTTGGGTAGCTAAAATAGTGACAAGAGCCAAACATAGACGACGAATAATTTTTGATCCAATGTCGATTATTCACAAATCAATATTCGAGGGAAGAGAGACAGTTTCGTGATGGTCATTGTATTCATATGTAGAAAGAAAGAAGTGAATCAGTTGCCACATCTCCGTTTGTAGATGTAGTGTATTCGTGAAAGAAATACACAGCTTCGTAGGACACCTGCACCTGTCATTGAAGTAAGTTTAGAAATGAATAAAAACGTGTGTACTTCATGTGAAGCGGCAAGGATTTACGCGACACGCCCTTCCTTTTGGAAAAAACTAGATAGCCAGCGAGCCAGATATCTTGCTGCAGTGCTTGACACACAGTGCCTCGCACACAACTCTTATCTTTGTTGGTCAGAACATGGAGATTAAGGAACCCTGCCCCTAATTCGTTGACTCTGTTGATAGTGCGAGACACACAGTTCTTAAGTTATATTCTCCTCCAGCAATAAGTATTTTGTATACTGAAGCTACCAGAATTGTTAGGAATGAGGTGTGCTATAAATGAGTCACAAACAGTTCGACATTATACAGGCAAAAGCGAAATTCGCGCACTCTGGCATCGCAGCGCGATTCCTCACAAATGAGCGATAAAAAAAGTATTTCTCAAAATTTCGTGTGGCGAGCACATCCGCAGAAAAGACGTTAAAGAGTGACAATCTAGCAATACTGTAACCATATGTATGGTGACTACCTCTGTCAGCACTAATCTGCTGTACTGTGCAGCGGCTGCTGTGTATAGCGTCGAGGGTTAGCATGCAAGAGATCGAGGATTCGATCCTATGTTGACGCATATGTTTTTTATTTGGTGAATGTAGTCCAGGTGGTACGGTATCTGGCATCATAATTGTCTACAGCGATTGCAGCGGGTCCTCTAGAAAACATTTACACTTACATACTACAATCGTAGAAATGGAAGTCTTGTCAGCTTTGGATGAAGCCCTTTCCACATCATGGGCGTGAATTTATTTGCAGCACTTCATCTACTAAATGCCAAATCTGTTTTCTTTGTACCCTCCTCCAATGATCCCATATATTACTACAAACTATCTTGCCTCGTTGAGGTCCATTACATTTCGTTAATGCCTTACGTCACCAGTAGAACTAACAACGTACTTTGTGAATAGTGTCCAAATTCGTTTAGTATTTGTATGTGCTATCACAATGGCCCCACTAATTATGCCTTTCAACATTCGGTCAGGTAATCGCATGCTGATTAGTACGTATGTCAATGGATTATTATTATTATTATTATTATTATTATTATTATTTGGATAATCTGAGGCACTATGTCTGGTTAAAATGGTATGTTACGCGGACCTTGATCAAGCGTGACTTCCTTTTAACTGTACGGTGTCTGTTACATTGCATTTAGGAACTTTCGGGTGATTGAACATGTATCAATAATTACAGATTTCTGTAGTTGTATATACACGGTTGGATGTAGATGTATTGCGTCGATGACTGGTGGATATTGTGTGGTATGACCCCTGTAGTTGATAGTGTAATTGTTATAATGTCAACTTCATCCTGATATCACATGTCCTTGACTTCCTTAGCCAGTTGCATGTATTTTTCAATTTTTTCTCCTATTTTCTTCTGTATATTTGTTGTAATGGGTATGGATATTTCGATTAGTTGTGTTAATTTAATTATGATGTCAGGTTTGTTATGTTGTGTTGTTTTATCTGTTATAATGGTTGTGTTCCAGTATGATTTGTATTCATCGTTCTCCACTACATTTTGTGGTGCATACTTGTATGTGGGAACGTGTTGTTTTATTAGTTTATGTTATATGGCAAGTTGTTGATGTATTATTTTTGCTACATCGTCATGTCTTCTGGGGTAATCTGTATTTGCTAGTATTGTACATCCGCTTGTGATGTGGTCTACTGTATCTATTTGTTGTTTGCATAGTCTGCTATTATCTTTTGTGCTATTGGGGTCTTTAATAATATGCTTGCTGTAACATCTGGTGTTTATTGTTTGATCCAGTACTGCAATCATGAATCCTTCCATCTCAATGTATATATTGTCGTTTCTTAGCCATGTGTTGAATGCGTCTTGATCGATGTGTGGCTGTGTTAAATGATACGGGTACTTGCCATATAGTGTTTTCTTTTTCAAAATTTACTTTCTTCGTATCTGTTGATGTTACGTGATATAAAGGGTGAACAAATGATTATGGAATTGCAATGGTGTAGCCGATATACACTCCTGGAAGTGGAAAAGAGAACACATTGACACTGGTGTGTCAGACCCACCATACTTGCTTCGGACACTGCGAGAGGGCTGTACAAGCAGTGATCACACGCACGGCACAGCGGACACACCAGGAACCGCGGTGTTGGCCGTCGAATGGCGCTAGCTGCGCAGCATTTGTGCACCGCCGCCGTCAGTGTCAGCCAGTTTGTCGTGGCATACGGAGCTCCATCGCAGTCTTTAACACTGGTAGCATGCCGCGACAGCGTGGACACGAACCGTATGTGCAGTTGACGGACTTTGAGCGAGGGCGTATAGTGGGAATGCGGGAGGCCGGGTGGACGTACCGCCGAATTGCTCAACACGTGGGGCGTGAGGTCTCCACAGTACATCGATGTTGTCGCCAGTGGTCGGCGGAAGGTGCACGTGCCCGTCGACCTGGGACCGGACCGCAGCGACGCACGGATGCACGCCAAGACCGTAGGATCCTACGCAGTGCCGTAAGGGACCGCACCGCCACTTCCCAGCAAATTAGGGACACTGTTGCTTCCGGGGTATCGGCGAGGACCATTCGCAACCGCCTCCATGAAGCTGGGCTACGGTCCCACACACCGTTAGGCCGTCTTCCGCTCACGCCCCAGCATCGTGCAGCCCGCCTCCAGTGGTGTCGCAACAGGCGTGAATGGAGGGACGAATGGAGACGTGTCGTCTTCAGCGATGACAGTCGCTTCTGCCTTGGTGCCAATGATGGTCGTATGCGTGTTTGGCGCCGTGCAGGTGAGCGCCACAATCAGGACTGCATACGACCGAGGCACACAGGGCCAACACCCGGCATCATGGTGTGGGGAGCGATCTCCTACACTGGCCGTACACCTCTGGTGATCGTCGAGGGGACACTGAATAGTGCACGGTACATCCAAACCGTCATCGAACCCATCGTTCTACCATTCCTAGACCGGCAAGGGAACTTGCTGTTCCAACAGGACAATGCACGTCCTCATGTATCCGGTGCCACCCAACGTGCTCTAGAAGGTGTAAGTCAACTACCCTGGCCAGCAAGATCTCCGGATCTGTCCCCCATTGAGCATGTTTGGGACTGGATGAAGCGTCGTCTCACGCGGTCTGCACGTCCAGCACGAACGCTGACCAACTGAGGCGCCAGGTGGAAATGGCATGGCAAGCCGTTACACAGCATCTCTACGATCGTCTCCATGGGAGAATAGCAGCCTGCATTGCTGCGAAAGGTGGATATACACTGTACTAGTGCCGACATTGTGCATGCTCTGTTGCCTGTGTCTATGTGCCTGTGGTTCTGTCAGTGTGATCATGTGATGTATCTGACCCCAGGAATGTGTCAATAAAGTTTCCCCTTCCTGGGACAATGAATTCACGGTGTTCTTATTTCAATTTCCAGGAGTGTATTTATATGAAATATTGCTTTGTGTATTTTGCTAAATTTTGCTCGTTCTATAAAGAATTTTCTTAAATTGTCTACCTGTCCATAATGTAGGTTTTTTATGTCGATAAATCCCCTTCCTCCTTCCTTTGTGCTTTATGTGAATCTTTCTGTTGCCGAATGTGTGTGATGTATTCTATATTTGTGGCATTGCGGTCGTGAAATTGTATTGAGTGTTTCGAGGTATGTGTTTCTCCATTTCACTACTCCAAATGAGTAGGTCAGTATTGGTATAGCATAAGTATTTATAGCTTTTGTCTTGTTTCTTGCTGTCAATTCTGTTTTCAGTATTTTGTTTGTCTATATTTTTCTTTTGTTCTTCTTTAATATTTGTATTATCTATTCCTATATTTTGTCTGTATCTTAGATATTTATAGGCACCTGTTTTTTAATGGCTTCTATACAGTCACTGTGGTTATCGAATATGTAATCTTCCTGTTTAGTGTAGTTTCCCTTGACTATTATATTTTTCTTACATTTGTCTGTTCCAAAAGCCATATTTATATCATTGCTTGTCTGTTCCAAAAGCCAAATTTATATCATTTGCTGAATACGTCTGTTATCTCTAGTAATTGGTTGAGTTGTTGATTTGTTGCTGCCAGTACTTTTAGATCATCCATGTATACCAAGTGTGTGATTTTGTGTTGGTATATTCCAGTAATGTCGTATCTATAATTTGTATTGTTCAGCATTTTGGATAGTGGGTTCAGAGCAAGGCAGAACCAGAAAGGACTTAATGAATGTCCTTGATATATTCCACGCTTGATCTGTATTGGCTGTGATGTGATATTATTTGAATTTGTTTGGATATGAAGTGTGGTTTTCCAATTTTTCATTACTGTATTTAGGAACTGTATCAATTTAGGATCTACTTCGTATATTTCCAATATTTGTAGTAACCATGAGTCGGGTACACTATCAAAAGCTTTTTGGTAATCAATGTATGCCTAGTGTAGCGACCATTGTTTAGTTTTAGCTTGATATGTCACCTCTGCATCTATTATCAGTTGCTCTGTACATCCTTGTGCTCCTTTGCAACAGCCTTTTCGTTCTTCATTTATAATTTTGTTCTGTGTTGTATGTGAGATTAATTTCTGTCTAATGACTGAAGTTAATATTTTTTATATTGTTGTGTCTGCTTGATCTTTATATTTCAGATACATAATTCCATGTGTAAGTGTATCAGGGAATGTGTATGGGTCTGCAATGTAACTGTTAAACAGTTCAGTTAGATGTGAATGTGTTGAGGTGAACTTCCTTGGCCAGAAATTTGCTACTTTATCTTTTCCTGGAGCTTTCCAATTGTGCATAGAATTAATTGCTTGGGTGACTTCATGTTCCAAAATTATCGCTTTAGGGATTTGTGTTATCAACTTGTACCCACCATGCATCTCTGTTATGTTGCACTTGGTTTTGACCATATGTTGCTCCAGAAGTGTTCCACATCTGTTACGTTTGGTGGATTGTCTATTCTAATGTGTGTGTCATCTATTATCTGGTAAAATCTCTTATGGTTTGTGTTGAATGTTTGGTTTTGTTTCCTTCTATTTTCACTTTTTTTGTCTCTCCTAAGTCATTTGGCCAATGATTGTAATTTCTGCTTCATTTCATCTAATTGCTGTGTCGCTTCTTGTTGTGAGCTTTAACCTAACCTTTTTGTTTTTTGTCTGATATTTCATTTCTTATAAATTGTGTTAGCTGTCCAATGTCTTTTCTCAGTTTTTCTATTCTGATCTATAGCCTGTGTTGCCATGCTGGTTTTGTGGGTTCCTTCTGTGTGTTGGTTGGTTCTGATCTCTGCCTAGTATGTATATTTAGTATAGTGAGTGCTCCTATATAAACCAGTAGTTGTAACTCTCCCATAGTTGTATTTTCATTTATTTTGTTGAGTATGATTGTGTTGATAGTTGTTATTGACGTTTCGACTTTTAGGTTATTTGGTGGTCTATGCAAGAATGGTCTAATATCTGTATTTGTGTCTTTGTACCCTATAGATGTCAGGTGAAATTTTTCTTCTATATCTAGCATGTGTGTCACTTCGTGTTCTATTTGTGCTTGTTCTGGTGGCTGACTGAAGATTTCGTTCTCCTCTGATTGTTTAATTGAGGTGTCTTGTTCTTGGTTTGTTTGCTCTGGGATATTTGAGACCATTCCCGTATTTTCTTCTTCTCCTGACTGCATATTATTTTGTTCCAGTATTTGTTGTACTTGTTGTTTGATGTTTTCTAATTCTGACTGGGTGTCCTGTTAGTTCTGATTATTACACGGATCTGATCAGATAGTCGTTGTTCTGTTAAAAAATTTAATTCTGGGTATCTGGTAATAAATGTTGTGTATACTTGTGATCTGTATCCAGTTGTGTTGGTTTCTAAGTTTGTTGCTTGGTAATAACGGAACATGAGGTGTCGGTTAACTTCATCTGACCCTCTCATCCTCTGTCTTTGTTTTCCTTCTAGGGTGGTTGCAGGAAGCATATTCTGCAAAACACCTCTATTTGGATTTAAATCATTTTCCGTGTGGCTAGCAGTGTCGTTACCATTGTGGACGGGCATAGTATTCAAGCGTCGTCCCCGACTATGACAGCGCTTGTCCGAGGTTTCATTAGTTCTGTCCTAAACCAACTAATCACCCTAAAACGGGGGGTTAGCCCCATTAGTGGTTGGTTCTTTTCGTCACCTTTTACGACTGGCAGAACATACCGGAGGCCTATACTTTTTCCGGGCCCCACGGTATAATTATTATTATTATTGTTCTGTCGATAGGATTGTGTAAACATCGCGTCTATTTCCGTTAGGATAACAGTGTAATTCGAAACCGAACATTTCACACTTAGCGGTGTCGGAATGAATCATACAGAACAGTGTCTGTCAGAGGGTACTGTGCATTAGGTCCAATATAGCATAGGACGGACAGCGTGTTTATACTGTATGCGCTGTCCACGGGACAGGGACTAGTTACGAGCGGTGTAACGCTCCCGTGACAGACTCCAATGTACATGCGTACACATATGAAATTTTCTCATTGTAAATCTCTAAATCAGTGTGACACACATATGGCATTGACAAACGATGAATGTGTGGATATGCTTCCGGTGCTTGGGGCATCTGATAACCGGACTGGTGTTGCCACTCGTGAATATTGAGGCTAGATATTGCCGTCAACGCCATCCAGGAAAAAGAGGGTTTTGTCATCTGGAGCTGCGCCTTCGGGAGTCAGGTTCTCTCCTTCCACCATCGTGTGACAGAGGTCGTGCACTTACTCGCCGTTATTCAGCTACTGAGGAAGCTGGTCTGGGGTCATAGACCAAGAACACCTGCGAAGTACACGTAGCGTAGCAAAACACCTGCGTGTCTTGCAAAGCACGATCGTTAACATGTTGCACGAGTATGGACTACACCCCTATCATTATCCTTTCACACAACAGCTGCATCCTGCAACATCGCCATCAGCGGATGCAATTCTGTCAATGGTTCCAACGACAACAGCAAACCAACGATGACTTTGTTAACACCGTAATATGGTTTGATGAACCAGCATTCACTCGTGAGGGTGTCTTGAATATGCACAATGCCCATCATTGGTGTGAGGTTAACCCACACATCACCCATGACTGTGGATATCAGTTTCGCTTTGTTATCAACGTCTGTGCCAGAATATTGGGCGACAGGTGTTTGGGCCCCTACATGTTACCAAACCGGCTGACTGCACGAAGGTATTACTCATTCCTCGCGAACTACCTGCCTTAGGAGCTGAAAGATTTTTCACTACATATTCGGCGAAGGATATGGTTCCAACATGATCGTTCACCTCTACACTCTGTAATTAATGTGCGACAGTATTTGGACAGAACATTTCCAGGGTAATGTCTTGGACGTAGTGGTTCAGTTGTATGCCCACCGCTTTCATCTGACCTAAATCCCCTTGAGTTCTGTCTGCGGGGACACCTGAAGGAGCACAAATACACTACTCTGCCAACGAATGTGAAAGAATTGGTTGTGCGTGAGTGTTCATGCTGCTCTTGTTACTGTGGATGCACCTTTGGTGCGAAGGGACCACACCTGTATGTTGCAGTAAGTTGCGCAATATTTGGACGTGGAAGGAAGTTGCTTTGAGCTTCTGTTGTTCTGAGGACAACGTATTCCGTTGTGAAGGTTTTGTGATCATTAATATGGACATTATTACTGTCAAAGGTTGCTACTGTGATCGGACTGAGCGCTCTTATTACATGTAGTATAAATGACAAGTAGATGTTGTGTTAGGTTACTGTGTTGTAACCTTTGGCATTTCGAAACTGAAATTGTTTTTGTAGATATTCTGTCATATGGCAGGTCAATTGTTTCAACTGTGTATTGCTTATTTGTCTAACACGTATTCGTAATGTTCAGCGTTACAAAATATCTTCAAATTTGGATACTCATGACACAAGAAATGATGTATATTACAGAATAAAATGGCAGAATGAAATTAGCAAATTAAAAAGAAAAAAATACGTTGCACCTCAATATCGACCCCTCGACTTACTGCGTGCTAACCCTTAACGCGGCACCAGCTACACAATACAACAGATTTTTCCTGACATACGTAGACAACATACATGTGGGTACAGTGCTGCCAGATTGCCACTCTTTAACGTCCTTTTTGTGCTCGATCTACTCACCACACGAAATTTTGGGAGAGACATTTTTTATCGCTGGCATGAGGCAAGTCGCACTGCTAATCCCGAGTGTGCGAATTTCGCTTCACCCTGTATGTTACCATGTTTTATTATACGTTTAGTAGCTTAAATTTTAAATTTACAACAGAAGTTTTTTTTGGGTCTGTCGAAAATTCTGGGACACCCATTTTCTGTTTTCGTCTCCCGGGAAATAAACGAATAATTCTTAATTCTGAGGCAAAATAACGTCAACTGAAACTTTACATTCCAGTAACGAAGATGATTCTACATAAAATGGTGATTAGAGCTATTAACTACATCGCATAAAGAATTAAAGCAATCAACCAGCATTGATTCCAGTGTCCATTCCATGTAGTCCATCCATCCGGCTGTTGGGTCTGGCAAGCAAAATGTTTTAGTAAATCGCTAGGGAACTAATGTAATTTGTCAGTTTACCGATCGACACTGAAGACAGGGAAAAGATCCGAAGGATTTCGCCATCTGGACTAAATGTACGAGCTGTGTCTGAGAAGGTCAGGAAATAGTTGCAAAAAATGTAGCAGGCAAGAGTTACAAACAAAATACCTTTAATGGCCTTCATAATTTCCACCATCAGCTGCAATACACGCTGTTGGAAACTATCACCAAACGCTTCTTGTTGAATCGTGGGAAGCTACAAGACCACGCATTGATGGATATCCGCAACGCCTGCGTACATCCGTCAACAATGGAGCATATATTGTATTTGCTTATCTTCAGCTCTCATTTTAAACACAGCCACAGATCGTCCCCAAGCTCCGGTACTTTCGTACCACTGCAAAATGGAGCAACGCATTCACATGAAGTACTGTTTAAAACTAGAGAAAGAGTCAGCAGAGACATGGAATGTTGATTCAAGTGTACGGTATTGAAGCAGTGAGTGAAAAGTGTGTGTCTGAGTAGTCTAAACACGTCATAGACTGGAAGGACTTTGTCGACCATGAGCCGTGTGCAAATTAACATGAACCATCCCAGTCGACATCGAACGAGTGCGATGGATGCTTGCTGAGGTTCAGCCGCTATCCTTGAGAATGAGAGCTAAAGCTTTGAAAAGACAATGCAAGCAATGTATTCACGAGTTTTCACAAACATGTGGCCATGGTGCTTAAAGCGCGTCTGCAAGAACAGTCCCCAACAGCATTACAAATGACATCAGATATGCGTTGTAGCTAGTGGTGATCATTTTGAAGGCCAGGACGGGCATTCTATTTGTAACTCTTGTTCCCTTTGTTTTTCTGGGACCTTTTAGTGAACTTTCCAGACTTCGTCTGAACCAACATGAAAAATAAAAGAACATATCAGTCAGGTTAAATGTAAGTTGCAGCTACGTACCTGTTGAGTAGTGGCTAAGTAGAGAGCATGTATCAGCTATAAGGAATATACTTAATTCTGTGAGATATGATATAAATATTCTCCATCAAACTGTTCTTTTGTTATCTGCTTCATTACCCAGAACAAAATGTATAATTGCCACATGTATAAGAAAGTAAACACTTGAAACACTTTATTACTCTATTTCTCTGAAAGAAGACGAAATTACTGACTTCAGTTTTGTGTGGTTCTGGTTAATTTTTTCGGTGTGCTACTTATAAACATGCTGAAGTCCGAATCCAAGATGGCGTTGTGTACTAAGTTTCAAATGATAAAACATTAAAAAATACGATTCCTCACGTATATGTAATACAGAATCGTGTTATTTCAGATTGAGGTTCAATTCCATTCAGTTCAAAAATTGGTGGCTAACAGTCCTCGAATTTAAAAATCTCGCTAGCACAGCTGCACAAAATTTAAATTCTGGCAACTCTCGTGTCGAAATCTAAACTATTCCCCTGTGTTATCATCGTCTAAACAATCGTCAACCTGAGTTTGGAAATGACTCGTTTTTTTCACTTGAACTAACCAGCTTCGTCTAGCAGGCTGGGGACATAGCTGGCTTTCCAATGCACCAGAAAATTGCCGACTTCTGTGTCGACATTCTCTACACCGCTTAAACTGTAGGCTGCGATGGCGGGGTTGGGGAGGGAGTACCCCATGCAAACTGCTGCCCCACAATACAGAATAAATAAGAAACTATAATCCAGATATTTTACATATTTATTTATTCGAATAAAGCTTTTGGATGATTCGATAAATTAACTTCGGTCTTGCTTCTTTGTGTTTAATTTTCGTTGGTCCCGGACTTCCATTATTCTTTGGGAGTGTCGTTCCTTTTCTCCTTGAATCCACTTTCTTTCTTTTCCAGACCTCCTTCTTTCCTAGAATCATGATCTTATGTTGCTTCTCTTAAAAGTATTGTGTTATCTATTAAGTCATTTACAATCCCTGTGTTTTCCACGTGTTTCTCAATTCCTTTGAACCATGTGTGTTTGGGTTTGCAGTTGTTCAGTAAATTGATAATCTGTAGTCTTCTTTTCAACATTGTATCAGGTGGCTTTCCCATTTTCACATAGAGCTGTCTGTTTGATCTTAATTTTGCATTCAATATTGCTAGTAATTCTAGGTCCCAGTAATTCCCTTAGAACACTTCTTTCAACTTTCTCCAATTTTTCAAGGTCCCCAAATCTTGTTAGTTTAAGGGATTTTGATGCCTGCAATGTTTCAGGCCTGACCACTCGTTGGTAGTGTCTCAGGTTTCTCTTCCAGGAAGAAGTTTTTGTTTTGCATGTTTTATGTCAAGATCTTATATGCCGGTGGCAAGAAGGAGAGACCTCTATGATAGTTAGGATCAGTTATATAGTTTCTGTATTAATGCCGACGTCGATTCTCATAGTAAGCTGTTTCTCCAATTTTCTTTAATGATTTCTTTTAGACATAGACTAAAGTTGTCACTAGAGGTTACCTGTAAATCACCAGCCATATTGTTTTCTCCCGACGTTTTGTTATTTTTAATTTGCTTTTGTGATTTCTCTGATTTCCTCTCATGTTGGTAGCTACGAGTCTGATTGTATTTGGATTACGTTATCAAAATTAATTTTTCCTTTCGTGGATCGCAGTTGTGTAGTGCTCTGAAGTCCTCAGTGTCATTATATAAAATTTTCGGTGTTCTTGTATCTATGAACTGTGAATTTGGTGATGTGTACTTCATTAAATTGCTCTTCAATGTCTTATGAAAGTTCGTTTCGTTGTTCATCTTAAAGTGTGACTCAGATGACTTTAACTGATCTTTTATATGTTGTACTGTGATATTTCTGATATCTTACAACGCATCTTTTCACGCTTCTATATAATTTTTCCTTTTACTTTCATTTCTTTCATTTGGGTTCTAGTCATTCAAAGTTTGTTGTCTCTTCGCAGTTAGTTCATCACTGTCATAGTATCACCAAGTAAGTTTCCATTTCTTTCTAAAAGGCATAATGTCTGCTGCAGGCTCAGTAATCTCTTTTTTAAGTTGTTCCCAAAATTTAGGTATTCTTTTCCCAACTTCATTTAGTAACAATGTTATCTATGTGACTTATGTATCCAGTCAACTCCAAAAATTTAAAATATCATGTTCTCAAAACTTTGGCCTAATCTAAAGACTAACTAGCTACTAAAAGTGTGGAAAGAATTCATGTTACTTATGAGTAGTTTGCAGAGACAATAGAGATAGCCGAACTTGATGGCCAAGCGGTTCTAGGCGCTCCAATCTGGAACCGCGCCACCGCTATTGTCCCAGTTTCGAATACTGCCTCGGGCATGGGTGTGTGACGTCCTTAGGTTAGTTAGGTATAAGTAGTTCTGAGTTCTAGAGGACTGATGACCTCAGACGTTAAGTCCCATGGTGCTCAGAGTCATTTGAACCATTAGAGCTAGGTTTATAGAGTAACAATACTTACTGAACTACACTGCATTTAATGTGTGTTTTATATTAGTTTTTGGAATTACTTACAATCAAGATAAATGAAGTCAGTAAGCGTAGAACCTAAGCATGCCCTAATGTCTCTTGAAGAGATTTCCCATATCTTTGCACCTCCTCTTACGGCGCCATAACTGCTTACCTAATGCCTGTTCCCCGGTTCCAGTGAGACTGGCCTTCTTACAGCAATACAATGCAGCTCCATCCTTTCATGAGCTACTTTTAAACTATTTTGGGGGCATTTACAATCAGTACATATCCGTGAAGCGTCCCTTTCATCCTCGAGCAGGGCGATTAGCGACCATAAATTCCCTCTGGGGCGTTAGGCTTAAAGGCAATCACAAGACTATCAGTTGGCTCTTTGTGCTCTTCGTGTACCATAGTATTAAAGACAAATCCCAACCACGAAAAGGGACTATCCAGTATAGCAAGGTCGTCATGACGAAACGCAATCGAAGCTACTCACAAATTTTAATTCACACATTCCGCAATTGAATCTTTCAGGTAATGTGGAGCAGTGGTACTGTGGGCAACCGCCACTTAAGAACAGAAAGTGCCAAAGGCAGCAGACGTAAACGTTGGTGCATTTCGAGAAATGTATATTAAACATGTTTTCTTTGACACCTGCATTATATAACAAAGTGAAATATATTTCCAAGATTGCTTAGGTAACAAAAGTATGATCATTTCCTATATTATGGTATTTGAAAATAGCCAATGCTCAAAATCATGACCGTACAGTTTCGTAAACGATCTTGACAGTCAAATAGTAGAAATTTTATTCAAAAGTTTTAGCAAGTATAATAAGCTGTGTTGATAAACGGGGAGCACTGTTTATGTAAAGGAAGAATTTTTTCGTCCTGTTGAGGCTTAGTGTAATTCATGTCATAGCAGTATTTTTCATCCACCTGTAATTGGGTATTCTTAAATTTTTCCTCTTGAATTAATTCTGTTACAAAGTCTTTCAGAAATTGTTGTAGTTCCATTTTTAATTGCCGGGAAAGTTGTCAAGATGAATGTTGTTGATTTTCTTTAATGGTGGTTTTTAAACAAAAGTGTAAAATGTTTTAGAGAAATGTATCATATCCACCTCAGCCTAGCCCTTCCATGCACTTCTTTCATAACACTGTGGTAGCAGAGCGTGGTTAGAGAGTAGCGAGTTGTGTGCGCTGTTTGGAATAGACTATTTAGACTAATTTCATATAGCGTAAATTTCTTGTTACTGCTGTGTTCCAACATGGGAGGTTCCCAGTGTCGAGAAGGTGTGGAGAGAAGAGTTTATTTAACATGTTAAAGATTGATGGCAATGACATGATGGGCCATGTGCTCGAGGTGGTCTCTGTCCATTTGATGTTGCACTTCCCTGGGTCCTGCCAGACTTGCAAAAAGCAGAGGTGAACGATCTCCAGCATTAAGAATGCTTCAGAAGTGTTGGTTCGCTAACGTTGAGGAGAATACAGAGCGTAAGTTACACACAGTTATATATAATTCGAGCCCACATTTTTCATTGTGATATCAGGGTTCTGGTTCTGTGCAGTGTATATTGGCACAAGTGGGGAAGTTGTCCAAAGTAAAATTAAGCACACTCTGCAGTCAACATATGAGAGCAAACTCGTCATGTTTTCCATGCTACAGCTATAGCTGATGTGGTTGGCAAGTTGTCAACCCCATAGGTTGTCGCGTGCTATAGCTATGGCTTATGTGTTTGGCAAGTTGTCAAACCCATAGGTTGTCGCGTGACGGTAATATATTGTCGGTAGACGCTACCAAGGAAGTGCACAGGGCTTTTTGTTACTACTTTGGAACTGATTGGTGTAGGTGAATTATTTGAGTTAATTACTGAAGATTAACACTTGTTGAGTCCCTTGATAGATGGGAGTTTCCAGCAGGATTTGTCTGAGGCCACGCAGTGCAGACTATCATTAATAAATTCTGGGAGCTAATTCGTCAAAATATTCTACATGCCCTTGCTGGACATAAGATAACCGACAAGCGTTATTTTGAGATGCATCGACATGAAGAACAGTTAGAATGGCTTAACAAATTCTTCTTGGGCGTCCACCAAATTCAGGTCCTTAAAATCCCTCGAGCTTTCGACCTACCTCTCTCAGCCATTGTCGAATTATGCGTTACTGATGTATCGCCGTGGTCTCGCCGTGAAATAGCCGCGTTGCCAACTGTGACGTCATTGGTGCTCTGTTCCAGTCCAAATACGGTAATACATTTGAAGTACCCCACGCATGTGGAAGTTCAGAAAGATATTATGAATTCACACCACTCCGAGCCCACGCTGACGTGCTGCTAGAATGTTATATTAAGAGATTAAAATACATCGCTAGAAGCTTGTGTTTGTGTTCTAGCGAAAAGCAAGTAGTTGAAAATATCCTTGAAAGAGTGCATCCTAGCGACCACTTTCGAGTGCTGTTTTGTGCCTAGCGACAAATCTTCTGCCATTTAGAAGTTTTACTGCTTCGTATGTAGAATTTAAAGTATACTCACCAAAGTAGATGGAACGTTGTGGTCCTAGTTGGCAGAAAGCATCACATAATAAATGAAGCCGGAGTCTGCATCTTCCAGTTATAAAATTTTTAATAGTAAAGTGTGTGAACGCGTAGCAAGGGACTATACATGACAGGGAAGCACATGCGATAGCTGACGGTATATTAAGGGAGTACCACTAATGCCATTTTAAATATTATTGGTATTCTTAGAGGCCGAGTCCGCTTTACTAATTTCACTACATATAGGGAGCCTGTTAGTGCAGTTCTCGATACCGGAAATTCTTTTTCATTGATCATTGAAGGGTGGGCGTCAATTTATTATGAGTGGTGTAAACCCCCGCATGCGTCAAAGATATCAAAGTCGCCGCTACTGCGATAGTCATAGATAAGATGGATATAGAAAAGATAAATATATAAGCGCACAGTCCAAACAAAATAGTGCTGCTGCGAATCCACCGTGCTTGTAAATAAATAATTAATCTTTGAAAGTGGTAACATCGGTCAGAGGTGGAGATGCAGAAATGCTTTTCGAACGAAGGCGTGATGTAAGAGGTTTCCATATATTGTCAAAATGAAATCCTTCGCCACGGTTTAGCAGGTTGTCGGCTAGTTGTATTTCTACAGCTTTCTTAACGCTTTCAATCCTCAGCAGCTTTGTATCACGTGACTCTCTGTATACATAGGCACGCGCAAACGCTATGAACTCAGTCTCTGACACGTCTTGAAGATGGCTGGGAGGCTTCAAGCGGAAATATTTCAAGAAGAATTGTCGCTGTCCCGAGTGCAAAGATGATGGAACATTATGTCCGCCGGGAAAACTTCAACAATTACTATCGTCCTTGTTCAGATGTTTTTAGGCATTCCTCTGACCCATAGTTAAATTACTTTATGGAGCCTTTGCACGAAACAGTACTCTTCCAGCTTATATACGGATTTCTTTAGCTGTAACCCTGTCCACACTACGAATGGCTGCTTCTCCACTGACTACTAATTCTTCCGTCGGCACAACTCACGGGCTAAGCACAAAATTTCCACCCTTACAAGCAGTGATCGTTCGTCGTCAGATATCGAACGTTCGGATGAATTGATAACCATGCGGAAAGGTTCTAAATGGTAAATCCTCTTGTTAAGTTGCAAGTTAGGAAATTCCTTCTTCTGTCTAGTAGACGTTGTCAACATATGCTACCTAATAGATTAGTGCAACAGGCTGTCAATTCTATCCCATTCACAGCTACACAATCGATTTCTGATAGTAATATTGAGAGATATTAACTTACAGTTTGTGTTTGCCAGGTCCCGGGGAATCGGCTGAATCCCTTCTCGTAGTAAAGACTCTTCCGTCCGTTTGAAAATCTGGTGCACCTTGGGCGAGCTGCATAGTCGCTTAATCCTCAAAAACTTCGGAACAACAGTGACCAGTATGGAACGTGACAGAAATGTGAGGGAACACGAAACCATCATTCTTTTCTTCCAGAGACCTTCCATGCATTGCACATTTATTGAAAATACTCCCCGTAGAGGCATCTGATTATAAGATGGAAACTTTCGCTGCCGGAATTGTCACAATTAATAAAATGTTGCGGGCTTTTATGCCGTGGCCGAAGGGATGGAAAACGTCCGGTTTCAAACTGCATCTTTACGTCATGGATACACCTAGCCACTTTCTTTTCGAGCTGGCTATTGGGACCATAGGTAGACCACTAACGCGTGGACAGAATACAGAGCGCCGCGTCTTGAAGAGTTGATGTGTGTGATTTTATTGTTACTTCCCTTTTATGCCCGTCTTTGGTGCCGCTTGTGCATCGTATTTATATGCATGTTGGAGGAGGTGATAAGGGGTGGAGTTGTGCGCCCTCCATTCATCTTGAGACAATTTTCGGTTTTACCTAAGAATCCTTGTCGTAACTCTGTTGATAATATTCGCCGTCCCACTTTACGGAATCTTGAATATGAGACAGTGGCGAGGTCGGTACATCGCATGATTTGTACCTTGCTGGCAACTGACGTCGGCGTAAACAACAGAGTTCCCTCCCTCGTCGCTCTTTTCTTACCCCTGCGGCCGAATACCCTGATGTGCGGTCAACGTACTGAGATATCATTGTTGAATGCGATCATTGATGATTAGTGCCGTATCTTTGGAGCGGGACTTAGCAAGAGCGAAAGTAAACTGCTTTATTTACTGGCTTTCGGTGAAACAGGAATCATGTGGGCGGCTGTTGTGGTTCGACATATGTCACTCGCAATCGTTATTGATTCTTGTCCGCCTGACACCGCGGCTCTCAGCTGGAAATTGTTTTCTGATAAGAACCAGGGAAAAATACTGAAACATGAATGACACACCCTTACATTAATCAGAATGAGCAAATTATGGATACGTATGTGTTCTGCAAGGTGTTATACACAGCACAATGTTTCCCCCTAAGAAATTGCACCTGTTGTCCGCTCGTTATTTTAAGGAAGCGTCGTAGCTTCTCTTTGCAACAAGAGGTAGTGGCGTACCCATGATCCGTCGATGGACTGGTGCTTTCAGACGGTAAGAGGAAGGCGTCCGTTTTATGTATTCGGCGCACCATTCTGACAATCGATCAGAACTAATAAACCTTTACATCTCTGATGTTTCCCTTAGTGCGTCCAGTGAATCTTGATCCCCCTCCTGACGTTGGTCGCCTGAATTTTAAACTGAAAAACGTTCTGGAGCTCTATCTAGCAGTGAGCTATTTACGGACTGACATATTGCAGCCGCTGGTAAGCACGACCAAGATTTTTGTGACCCACTGGGAAGGGATTCCCTGTCCAAATCCCGTTGAACAGTAATCTCCACGAATATTGTGGACAGTTGCATGGACCAACATCAGCCTACCGGTTCTATCAGTGGCAAAAGGCACCTCCTGATACGGGGTAGTCCACAATTTCATATCCATCAACGAGCGTCTATGTCCTATCGGGCCGGTAAATGCTGTAGGTGTGCGAACGTAGGTGCTCTGCATCACAGCTTTAATAGTAGTGATCACCTAGCAATCTGGTCCAAGACCAAGTAGTAGCTGACTTCCCTCCCTCGCTCTGTTCAAGCTAAGTAGACCATTGATATAATTCTGCGGACGAAAACTTCCCACAGTTACAAAGTCCTCCGTACGGTTTGATGACAGTGAGAAAGATGTCCAGCCATAGCTACACTGGAGAGCACTCCACCGATGGTCTCTGCAGGCCCCAAGCTGGTGGCAGAAGAGAACTCGTGTTGACACTTCGCAGCAAACGGTAGGCATCTTCTTATAGGAGCCCCATACTCGCAGTCCTTCAACAGCGCCGCCAAATGGTACAATGGGCAGAGACGTGCGTAGCAGTGGCGACTTCAGTGTTATCACAAAGGAATTTTAAACTAAAAAAAAACCGTTTATTAATGTGTAGCTTAGACCCTCTGTTAGAAAGCATTGCTAGTACTAGATTCCAGACAGAATATTAAAAAAGAGGCGAGTGTTGCTCGTGTCTTAAGGTTTTGTGTGGTGTCCGGAATTCTTTTCAAAATCCTTGGTGTGAGATCTTAATGTGTCACCGAGTGGCTGGGTCACGTATTATTTCTACGTCGTCATCCAGCCACCGTTATTTGTCACTTTTTAACAGCAACTTTACAGGTATTTTATCCATCATTGTTTTTAGTCATCCCGCTGTGTCACGCTGGGGTTTTATTATGGCCTTTCCTAAGCCTCACCTTCTTGTGACTGCTTTACATTGCTTGTGGTGGGATCACACGAAGTTTTCCAGTTTCTTGATTTTCCGCCATAGGTTGCCAAAATCACCTTCGGTCTGACATTTCTGCAAGAGTGCTGATGAACGTGCTGTCCCAAGTTAGACCCAAAACATCATTGCGACGAGAAACTTCTCACGATCATGATATTTCAGAGTATAAATTAGTCGAACTGCGATAATTTTACAAAGGATCAAAAACCGTTGATACAGTAGCTTTTGAACTTAATTGTGGCGTTTATGCCACTCGGTACCGTGTACCATACACAAAGATATCTTTAGAAGTTAGTGTAAAAAAAGCGGTAGCATGGAATATCTTCTGTGGAGGGCGGCCGGCGTGAGAGATGGGGATAGTTGGCAGATGATAGTTGGAGTGGGGCCAGAGATGTGCTGTGAGTGTAAACAACTGTGACGCTGTGTGACTGCGGGCAAGAGGTGGTGGCAATGGCTGTTTTACACGTTTGGCTGGGCAGTGCCGATGGCGGCAGCTGACTCTGGGAACTGCGATTTGTGGCTCTTAAGTTTGAATGAAGTACCCTTGAGCAGAGGCAATGTGGGCTCGTCCATGACTGAAATTTGTGTTTACTGACAACAAATAACTCAGCATTCACCAGGTACAATTGTTGTGTACACTGAATAGAGAAGAAGCACAGACGTTAGTGGCGTTTCAGGACATATTAATGTGTTTGACTGTTTTGTTTTGTTATTATAATACGTTTATACATGTAGTAAGCAGCTGTATTTTTTGCGTATGTGTATGGCGATGATACCGTTTGGGACACAATATTTATTGTAGTATTGTGCAGTTTGTTTCAGGTGTGTAAGTGATGCAGTATGTTTCAGACGTGCACGGCATCAAGTTTCTGAACTATCATACAATTGTTCAAATGGCTCTGAGCACTGTGGGACTTAACTTCTGAGGTCATCAGTCCTCTAGAACTTAGAACAACTTAAAGCTAACTAACCTAAGGACATCACACACATCCATGCCCAAGGTAGGATTCGAACCTGCGACTGTATCGCCTAGAACCGCTCGTCCACTACGGCCGGACTGAACCATCATAGCCTTGAATGGTACAAAGGAGTGGTCTTTTTTATTATGTGTTGCAGGCTATTTATCTGTCGTGGCTGCCAATTTCTTAAACGCCGAATGTTTGTTTGCCATTTACCATCAATGAATCGTGTATGTTTAGGCTAGTTCTTCGTAAGTTTTGGGGGTAAGCCACTAGCTGATTTGGGTGAGTCATATTTGCTACGCTTCGGGGCTGTGTTTTCATACGCAGACGCCACGCAATCATCATTATTACATGTGTTCACTGGATGTGTCATTACTTGTTTACCTTGAGACACATTTTCCTCCACGTGACGTTTTCACATTCTGTTGTGCCTCATTCACTTCAAACGTTGGAACACCACAAAATTGTTCATCTTCTGTTGCGGTCACCTACTGAAATCTCGCAACGTCAGTAGCAGCAATCCGTTACTATATGGCTGTATCCGACACTGTTGTTACTTATAGTATTGGGTCACTTACTTTTGTCAAACTTAAAAAGGGCTGTGTGTCATCGCTGTCAATAAGATGTTGTTGTTGTCGTTGTTGCTGTCTTTAGTACTCAGACTGATTTCATGCAGCTCTCCACTCTACTCTATTCTGTGCAAACTTCATCTCCGAATAGATACTGCTACATGCATCGTTCTTATCTGCTTAGTGTATTCATATATTAGTCTCTCACATTTTGCCCTCCACGTATCCCTCCAATACAAAGTTGTATACCACTTGGTGCCTCAGAATGTATCCTATCAACTCATCGCTTCTTTAAGACATGTTGTACCAGAAATTCCTTTTCTCCCAAATTTTATTCAGTACTTCCTCATTAGTTACATGATGTACCCATCTAATCTTCAGCATTCTGCTGTCACAGCACATTTCGAAAGCTTCTATTATCTTCTAGTCTAATCTGTTTATCGTCCATGTTTCACTTCCATACATGGCCACCCTCCATACAAATACTTTGAGATTGGAATTCCTGACACTTAAATCTATACATGATATTCTCTTCTTTAGTAAAGCTTTCTTTGCGTTAGCCATTCTGCATTATGTATCCCATCTACTTCGATCATCAGCAGTGATTTTGCCTCCCAAATACAAACCTCATATATTATTTTAAGTGTCTTATTTCCTAATCTAATACACTCAGCATCAGCTGACGTAATTCGATTGCACTCCATTATCTTTGTTTTTCTTTTGTTGATACTTATTTTATATCCTTCGAAGAAAACACAGTCTATTCCGTTTTACTGCTCTTCCAGGTCCTTTGCCTGCCTCTCAGAAAATTAGAAATTATCAGAAAATCTCAACGTTTTAATTCCTTCTCAGTGGATCTTAATTCATAATTTTTCTTCTGTTTCTTTCATTACTTGGTCAATATGCAGATTGAATAATATGGGGGATATGCTACAACCCTGTCTCACTCTTCCTTCTCAAACACTGCTTCCCTTTCATGCCAATCGATCCTTATAACTGCCATTTGGTCTCTGTGCAAATTGTAAGTAGCCTTCCGCTCCGTGTATTTTAACCCTGCCACCCTCAGAATTTAAAGAATGTATTCCAGTTAACATTGTAAAAAGCTTTGTTTAAGTCCACTAATACTAGAAACGTAGGTTTGCCTTTTATTAACGTATCTTCTTAGATAATTCGTACGGTCAGCATTTTCTCACGTGTTCCAACATTTCTACGGAATCCAAACTGATCATCCCGGAGGTTGGCTTCAATCAGTTATTCCTTTCGTCTGTTAATAATCCGTGTTAATATATTGCAGCTGTGACTTACGAAACTGATAGTTCGGTAATTTTCGCTCCTGCCACCACCTGCTTGCTTTGGGATTGGAATTATTATATTCTTCTTGAAGTCTGTGGGTATTTCGCCGGTGTCATACATGTCGCTCACCAGAAGGGTTTTGTCAGTGTTGGATTTCCCAAGGCTATCAGTAGTTCAAATGGAATGTTGTCTACTCCCGGGGCCTTGTTATGACTTAGCTCTTCCATTACTATGTCAAATTCTTCATGCAACATCATACACTAATTTCATCATGATATACATCCTCAAGTACATCGCTCTTGCATATGCCATCTACACATCCCTTCTACATTTCTGCTTTCCTTTCTTTGCTTAGAACTGCTTTCCCATCTGAGCTCTTGATTTTCATGCATGTTGGTCTCTTTTCTCCAAATGTCTCTTTAATTTTCCTGTAGGCATTATCTATGTTCTCCTTAGAGATTTATGCCTCTGCAACCTTACATTTGACCTCTATCATGTCTTGATCCGCCATTTTGCACTTTCTGTTGAGGTCATTTTTCGGTCGTTGTTATTCGTTTTCACCTGTTTCATTTACTGCATTTTTACTTTCACCTTTTATCAACGAAATTCAATATCTCTTCTGTTACTCAAGGATGTCTAATGACCTACATCTTTTTACTACTTGATCCTGTGCTGCCTTCACATTTCTTAAAGCTACCCATTCTTCTCTTACTGTGTTTCTTTTCCTGCAGTTGTCAATTTTCCCTAATGCTTGATCTGAAGGTCTCCACAACCTCTTGTTATCCAGGTCTTATCTCCGCAGATTCCTATCTCCGCAGATTCCTATCTCCGCAGATTCCTACCTTTTTCCAGTTTTTTGGGTTCAATATCCAATTGATAACCATGAATTTTGGTCAGTCCACATCTGCCCCTGGAAACGTGTTAAGATTTAAAACCTTGTTCGTAAAGCAATGTCTTACATTATACTATCTATCAGAAAGCTTCCAGTGTCTCCATGTCCATTCCATGTATACAATCGTCTGTCATGATTCTTAAACCGAGTGTTAGCTACTATTAGGTTACACTCTGCGCAAAATTCTTCCAGGCGGCTTCCTCTTTAATTCCTCACCTTCACTCCACATTCACGTACCACTTTTCCATCTTCTCCTTTTTCTAGTATCGAATTCCAGCACGCATGTCTATTAACTTTTCTTCTCCCATAACTATTTCAATATTTATCGCATCATATATTTCTTCAATCACTTCATCTGCAGAGGTAGATGGCATATAAACTTGTAATACTATAGTACGCGTGGGTTTCATGTCTACCTTGATTACAGTAATGCATTCACTATGCTCTATGTAGTAGCTAATCCGCGCTCCTATTCATTTTAAATTTATTATTAAACGTGCACCTGCATCGCCCCAATCCGATTTTGTATTTATAAGCCTGTATTCAGCTGACCAGAGCTCTTTCTGCTCCTGCAATCGATCTTCACTAATTCCCACTATGTCTAACTTTAACCTATCCATTTCCCTTTTTTGATTTTCTAACCTACATGCAGGATTAAGCTGTCTGACATTCCGTGCTCTGATCTGTAGACTGCCCGTTTTTTTTCTCTTGATAGCGACGTCGTCCTGATAGATCACACCCGGAGGTGGAAATTGGGGATCTTACACCTACAGAATACTTCTTCCAAGAAGACGCCTTCATCATTTGTCCATACAATAAACCTGCATACGCTCGGGAAATGTTACGTCTGTAGATTCCCCTTGCTTTCAGTCGTTCATAGTACCATGACAGCAAGGCATTTCAAGTTGACGTTACAAGGCCAAGTCAGTCGGAAATACGGAAGCGTCCGATCCCGCCCGTGTGCTTTGACCCATGACTTAACTAATATGGCGGAAACGACCATAAACCACCATTCCAATATGGCGCATATATATTCGTTAGGTACACATTATGAGGACGAAAATACATCGAAAAACACACACACACACGTTCCACAAAAAGCCTAATGACACTAACGGGACAAGCGCCAGAAATAGGGGGTTTTAGGTGGGGACAAACTAAATATAAACAAACTTAGATACCCACCCTCATACAAAACCAAGCAAAACGACGGAAAAAATCGACATCCCAAAAGTCCCCAAATACCACTAAACACACTATCATCTGGAATCGGACACTTCCCTTACCTATACAGCTCAGAAACATCTCCCAATAGCAATACCAACATTCGCAGCCACATATTGGGATCGAACACTTCCCTTGAACTGTTATCATTACGACATCTCCACATACAGCCGTCCCTGACCCGAGACGCCGCAACTTTAAGTAAGCCTCATTTCTTCACGACATACTAAACACTTCACGACTTCATCCAAAAACCCGAATAGTTGAAGAAATTTTGTTGGAGACCACACACTGTGCCCCATCGTAGCCGACAAACTAAAACTGATGACCCTGTCAGTCATATCCATACCTACCAAAGACATAAAAAAAACAATGTACCAAAATTCACTCACGACGCCACACTAGCAAACTAAACCAGAAACATCACCTAAGACACCAGCAGAGAGAATCACCGATCGCGTCAAAACGACACATACAAACACACCACTCTCACAAACTAAATTCCGTCCCGTCGTGACGTCACACACCACAACAGCCTTATGTCACGGGTCAAAGCCTACGTTTGGGATCGGACGCTTCGGTCGACCCGTCAGTCAATCATCGAGACTGTTGCCCTGCTAGTACTGCAAATGGTGCTATCCTTCTTCAGGGATCAAACGTTTGTTTGGCCTCTCCGCAGATACTCCTCCGTCGTAGTTGCACTTACAGTACAGCTATCTGTATTGCTGAGGCTGACAAGCCTCCCAAACAGTGGTAACGTCCGTGGTTCATAGGGAGGTGCTTTGGGGAGGGATAAGGTTTTCCAGAAGGGAAAAGTGCCTCTGATATATCTCTTCTTGAGGTAACCTGCATTATCAACCTCATGTAGTGGGTGGCTAAAAACATTAAAATAATATACTGTTCCCCTTACATACCAAAAATAGATACAGGTAACTGTCTGATTGTTTATCCCCTTATATAAAGAACCATTTGGCCGTTATTTTAAGTGACTATTACCGGCTACTCCCTGTCTGTTTCACTGATTGCTTGAAGTAAGTTGTCACCCTACCAGCTTATGTAATGTAAATCTAAACAGATCTAAGTATATTTAGGATTGGTCTTAGAGACAGTTATTTGTCCTGGAAGTTGTTTCTTCCGGTTGTAAAACGGGACTGAGGCCCATATGACAGTTACTTGTTACTCGAGATACTTGTCTAGGACTTCATCGCAGACGACTTAGCTGTTTAGCACCCTCCACCATAACTCACCACAACATCCTAGGACATCATTACCTCTGAAATGGATTACTAACTTTTCCCATTGATACGTTTGATGCTGGCTGTAGGCCCTTCGCAGCAGTGGTGTATGTGCATTATGCCGACTTTTTTTCTGTACGAGCTTGTATCTGTGTTTGATTAATTGTCATGATATCGTATTTAAAACATTGATCTCCATAGTCAAGGACAAAGTTGCACTACCGTGACTCTCGGGGAAAAAATGTTTACTTGACTCGATAGCTTGGAACTGTATTCCGCCTTCTGCCTAATTAGTTATATAATAATACTGGTTCATGCACAAACATCACAAGCCCACCAACTGGACAGTGCTTTTCAGAGAATAGATGCAACTGTACATATGTATTACATTTAAAATCGAAATTTCTGATACGACTGAAATGGGAACGTGTGTATTGCCAACTATACCTTGGAACAGAAGAGCTTGAACTTTTAATGTGACAAAGTATCAAAATATAAGCGGTCTATCTATAGATGAACTTTGGCATTTTACTGAAGAGGGGCGAGGGGGAATGAAAGAAAGCATACAATTCACAGAATGTAAACGAAATTAAACAGTTGATGACATCTAAAATCGAAATGAAACTGATGTAATCTTGACAATAACTGATAGTCAAGCAATCTTAGGAAAAGCATTAATTCGAGAAGCTCATTTCGTTCGCATAGTTGGTCACACCTATGTCCACTAACAAGTACTACACGAAGAAAGAGGTGCAAAATAAAGAAAAACAGATTACTTTATATCCTACTGGATTGTTTTTAGGGTTGTCACATACCTCCCAGCAGAGAAATAGGATATTTACATCCCCTGATACTTATCAACAAACAATGTAATAGCCGAAATATGTAATCTAACTCACGTACAGTCGCTAAATGCTCCTGATTTGTATACTGTAATGACGATTACTTCGTCATAGTCACGTCATTGAGATAGTATCATTGAACGAGAATTGCTCTGGATTTAGTATTATTCAGAAAGTAACTTTTTTAGTATTTTCATGATAAGAAGGTTGATAATCATATATACTCATTTTGCTGTGTAAGAAGACTCAAGTACCCTACACGTGAAACACGATAAATGTATGCGGTCACAAGAACACACAACTGTGTGCATCATGATATATGAACGTAAGTGTATTTTATTAATTTGGCACTCCATAGCTGAAATTTGTTTAATGAAAGATGTATTTAGATAGATACATCAGCAGCAGCTGTCAGAAGTTTTACTAAATTACCTCGCTTTTCAGCCAAAGAGTGAACATCGTCATGATACTGCATTTGTAGCATTTCTTTATCTTCTATTATGTCTCATCATATATACAAATGCTTCTTTTTTGTTATTATACCTGTCACTAATGCACATGCCCTATGTGGATACATAACTTAGAAAGACTTTGTCGGTAGATGATGGTGAGGCTGCATCAATATGCATCCCGAAAACATTATAAGTACTACATGCATTACTAACATAATGTACTGGACCGTGCCCTTATTCCTCAACGTTTCCGAGTACTGGAAATGCTGATGGAAATACCATCTTATTCAGATATTATTTATATTCCTGTTTTTGGTTTCTTTCTGCCTGTTTTCGCTCGTTTTGGCTTATTTGTCATGTTTATTTGGCTTCTTTACTTGGCTAGCTTGTTTGGCTTGTTTACTTGGCTAATTTTTGTGGCTAGATATTATGGCTAGTTTTTGTGGTTAGTTTGTTTGGCTAGTTTGTTTGGCTAGTATGTTTGGCTTGTTTGTTTGGGTAATCTGTTTGGCTAGTCTGTTTGGCTAGTTTATTTGGCTAGTTTGTTTAGCTAGTTTGTTTGGCTTGTTTGTTTGGGTAGTCTGTTTGGCTAGTCTGTTTGGCTAGTCTGTTTGGCTAGTCTGTTTGACTAGTCTCTTTGGCTAGTTTGTTTGGCTAGTTTGTTTGGCTCGTTTGTTTGGCTTGTTTGTTTCGCTAGTTTGTTTGGCTTGGCTCGCTTTTTTGGTTGTTTTTTTTGCTGTTTTTTTGGCTTGTTTTCTTTTGGCTCAGCTTTTTTTGGTTTGTTCGAATTTCACCAATGTTTGTAGAATGGACGAAAAATATGGGTACAATTAATGCTGAACTGTGATAGTACAACTGAATTTCGAGTAAACACGTCTTTAAAAGGGCTTATAATTAACTTATATGAAAATTATGTTTAACACAATCTGCATCATGGTTTGCGAACTGCTGCTATTTTCTACAATAAAAAATTGCTCAGTAGCTGCTTAAAATTTGGTTTATTGCCAAAAATTTGATAATCAACTCTTTAGATTGTTCACTTGTACTTTAGTAAACTGGGCCCCACATAACAGGCTTTGATGTGGCGTTAACTCGGAAATGTTACTGCAGCGAATTTCCCTCGATGTGTGCCAGAATAAAGTTCAGGACACCTACACCCCACTTCATGTCACCAAATAATTCAAACACTTTGAAACTGCCGACCCGCCGCCGATCTCACCCTGGTTTCTGCATCCTTCAAGAATATCTGCATCAGTAGACTGAAGCTTGATTTCAAACAGCGTAATTTCACCGATTTGTGAACCTACAAAAGAAGATAAACGGTATTGTAATAATGACATAATTTGATCAATATATTATTTAGTGCTGACAAATGAAATTGTTGCAATATAATATTAAAAACGTTTTCTTGTATGAGCTATCCCCGCTATCAAACGAAAACCTTAGTTGTCAGTACAGATTTGTAATAGTAAGATGTTTTGTGGTCTCTCAAATTAAAGACTGATTTGTGAGACTGTGTTCTTACACCTGACATGTCCCTTAGTCATCGTACATAATACGATGGATAAGGTGGCACTAATAGTATAAGTGCTGCATTCTACAGGGTAAACTTCAGAGTAAGTAATTTATTTTCTAAGCTGTGATGCCGAAATACTGTCTTCGGTGACCCGAAAATGATTTAAAACCGAAGAGCGAACTACAGTTGTTCCGTTTAACAGCCACAACTTAACTTTATAGCACTACACTTCTATGAAGGCCTTCCCGACCTGAATCTGAATGTTTGAAACTTTACAATGTGTTAACGAGTGTCTTGGTTATACAAAACAAGAGTTGTATAGGTTATAGGTAAGTATCCAACGCTAAAAAAACAAATGTTTGACATACTTACATCATTAATGCTGCTGGCAATCAAGTACCGAACTTGCCAATACGGATCAACCGCATATTTGTAGAACACTGGAAGAAGGTGCCAGTATATATCATCGGATAGTTTCTTAGATTTAAACAAGGCGATTAAAAGCTTTGTCGCCTCCAAGCGAAGCCCAATCTGTAACAATTAACGTAGGTTGTAGAAATTGATTTACTGTATGTGTTAGTTAAAGAAAGTATTTTGATAAAAAATATCGTTATGTACCTTATCTTCCAGAAACGTTTCCAAAATAGGCACAAGGTGTGAAGCATAGAATGTGACATCAGCTTCTTCAGCTATATCAGTGAACATAGACAGTGCCATTCTTCGCACTAGCAAATCTTCATCAACACACAGGCGATGATATATTTCACCTAGGTGCTCTGGAAAAGAAAGAAACATGAAAACAACTTGATTTTAATGTAATAGTTGGCTACAGAGGTGTAATTTTCGATTAGATTCGAAAATTCTGTTCGTCAAATTTGGTTAATTACCTCTTACTGTGGGAGTAACACGTCCATAAATGGTGCACAGATCCCTGCATGCCAGTAGCCGGCACGTACTCCTTTCTTCTGCCACTAACTTTTCTATATTCGTGACAGCGTCCTCGTAGATCTGCGCTGTCAAGTCACTGCCGTTACTGATCGTTGATTTGTGCTCATATACTTCTCCAAGCGTACACTCATACCAAGTGGGTGCCTGAAAAAGAAAATGCTCATTAAGAAAAACGAACACTGAAAATCAGATAATTTATCAACATCTATATACAAGTGTGATAACCCAGATAAATTCTAGATCCTCGAAAAATTACTGAATGTTATTGACAACACAAACCGGATTGGCCATTAGAACACAAGTAAGCGTGTGCCTTGATTGCAGAGAATTTGTGCTAATTTTTGTTTTGCTAAGCAGTAACGTGTAATACAACCTGCCATAATGTGTCCAAAAAGGTACGAAAGTTAATCTATTAATCTTTATTGCTGCATAATCTTACAAATATGTAAACAGACGATTCAGATGTCTCTGATATTCCCATGGATTGTCTGTTAAAATGGCGGAGCGGTGTCAGATACTTCAAATGAAACGCAGTGAAGACCTTTATCATCGTGTATGCTCCGCTTACAAAAATGCTACTGGGACCTCACTGTTCCGTTTGTTTAGAGGTCTATGATGTGCGCGTACGTGGAGGGTGCACACGCCTGCACATTTAGCCTATTCAAACATGAGAGTGTAGTACGAGAGTTATTGCTAGCAAATATTTACTTCCGTATTTAATTCTTGATCCTAGTATAGAAATACGAGTTAGGGAGATATGACTTTGCACTGTATATCAAACGTTAACTTGATGTAGTATGTAATTCACGACTTTTACCGCAGTATGACTGTTGTCGCGCAAGCGTTGTGACATACCTCTTCAGGCAGCGAGGCACCGCACCAATGGGACATCGCGATGTTCATGCCCGGGTCGCAGATCATCTCGTCATCGTCATCCTCATAGAAGGGCTGCCTACGCCTGAGGAACACCCAGAGGCAGCATCCTCCTTTCTTGCACAGCAAACTCCGCAACATACTCCGAAACATCTGTGAAATCAGAGGCATGTATCACAAGCTGTGTAATGGCGTAAAACGTTGATTTGTCGTATTAGGCTGCAGAATACTTTGCCTCATATCATTTCTAAGCAGGCGAGATGAATGCCGAATCTCTGAGAAATAACTAGAGCGAGCAACATTGTTTGCCTCTTAGAAATCAGTAACAGAAGATATCTCGATGCAGGTCAGTCGACTGTCATAACTGAATGATCATTCCAATTGTTAATTTTCATACCAAGAAGAGAAAACGTGCCTCTCCTCCTTTAGAAATTTTCTGTCTGTGTGCAAGTATAGATGCTTCCTAACAAAAAATTGGGGTCGTATCTATTAATTTGATGTCATTGTCACCTGTAGCTGACGTAAGATTTAAGGTGCTTAAAGGGATTTTGTTATTACTGTCAACGGCATACGTACTTGTTGTAAGAAAAATTATAGGTGTTTCTTTTGTTCGATGGCATTACGCATGGAGGGCAGGTACTTAGAACATTGTTATGATGCCTGGACAAATTTTAAGTGATCATAGTTTGGTGCAAAGATTGCATGACACTCTTCAACTAAAATGAGCGTAATTAAACGAGCGTAACGGAAATCCAGACTCCCTGGTAACGGTACCTCATGGCGAATACGTGCAATCATACCGTTTACATCTAAAATTGAGCGAAACTGGAATTATTAAACACAGGTCTGGAACTTAAAAGTATTGTCTGTGACTGTGTCTGGAATATTATCACAGATTGAATGATGGCACCTAATCAGCTTTCTGATGGCTGCGAACTTTGTATACTAAACAAGGACGATTATATAAATTGTCGCAAAAGTAAAGTATCATTTTTTTCATCTTTATTGCATTTTTCAGGCTTGGCTCACTCAAATTTAATAAATACCGGTTTCGTCAAATCTTCATCAGATGATTCCTTTAGTAAGACGTGAGACGGGAATAGTAAATATCGATGAACTATTCTCAAAATAAAAGTAACTTCTGTATAAAGCTACTTGAAGCTGAATAAGACGCGTAGTTGGTCGTCAAAGTACAACGGAAATGGACCGTTACTGTGTGACGTACCGAGCTGCGTATATACGTGGATGGATGTGAACCTGAGTTCGTAAATTACTTTACTTTTACTTGAACAACCGCATTTGTCTTTCCTTTAAACAGATCTCCCTAATGAATATTTGTAACTGGAAACTAGTTATGACGCTATCTGAGCGACCCGAGACTGAAATATACGATAGATTTTGTCCACAGTGGGGTAACATTTTGCTCCGTAACACAACTCACATCGAGTGGTTAACATTATATTCTGTTTCAATTAAGATGAACAATGGGTTTCCCCGTGTAAATTGTTCAGAAACTAATTTAGAGAAGTTTGTATCGGCAAAGTCTTTATGTTTGATACTGTTGAAAAAGATTACATTTGTTGACTTCCGTCTACTATACAATTATGTGTAGTCTTGCTTGTTCATTGCATTGTATGTCAAGGTCGGTCTGTAGATTTCAACAGCCTGTAACACGGTTCTAGGATTCGATTATTCATTTCACTACCTCCAATATACACTAGATGATGAACGGAGTCAGCTGATATTATTATCCTCTGTACAATTTTGTTTCTAAAATCGATTTGGGTTTACTGCACTCTTTTTCTGCTAACTGAAAGATCTGAAAATCATGGGCCACCCGCTCACTGTGGAATCATATGACTGTCATGCCATGATGAAAACAAGTTTTCGAGTTGTTGTGTTACTATTTCTACTTGGAAGGGACCCAGAATATTTGTGTTAATATGAACACACTAACATCTCATCTCAATTCGAAAATGGAAATGTATGGTTATTGGGCATCAATAACCATACAAAGACTTGGGGTCCTTTATGAAAACATGTTATGTTCGTCAGTACGAGAACTAGTTTTTGACGATATTGAATCGGCGTAAAATACTGAAACGCTGAAAAAAATTAAATAAGTAATTTCCCCCTTTTGACATATTCTTTGGGTGTTATTTTCGTGAAGTTCCTATAAAAACTCAGAACTGCGAGTTATATCAGTCTATTCCTTTTAATTAGTTTCCTCGGAGAAATGAAAAAAATCTGAAGAACTGTTTTGGAGAAGTGGTGGTATGGCAGCATGGCTCTGACACAGTGTTTAATACTGCATTACTTACGTTACAGCACTAAAATACAGATATCACTTCATCGCTAACTTATTGTAATTATTTCATTAATTCAAAATGCGATATGAGTGTTACAGAGATGAAGTGTGTCTAATATAATAGATGGCGGAAGTACGTTTTAATGTGGGTAAAACTCTACGACGTGATGACTAAACAAAACTAAGTAACATATCTATCTGACAAATGTGATAAGGGAGATTATTAAGAAAGAGAGTGTAATGGTTTGAGCAATGTTTATATAGTTACGTCCCCTAGAGGAGCCAACCTGTCACGTAGTAAAGCAGCTGTAGCCTCAGAATGATGTTTTAAACATGTTTAATCAGAAAAGAATGTCACACTCCCTCAATAACTGACTCTGCTGTAGCAAATCATGACGACAATAATTAATATATTTTACGAGAGAAACATTGACAGTGGCATAAGAGCAGGCGTCGTGATTAGCTTCGTCAAGTTGACACATCAGTATACTTACGTTTCTTAGTTTGTAGCTGAAATTATGGTAGCTGATATCACTTGCACTAAATTCCATACCTGTCGCGAGTCTCAACATGCAACACGAATGCTTGGATTGCCACAACTTATCCTAAAATCGCAGATAACTAAGACTGTAGTATTTTAAGTGATAGGTAATTAATTCTTAAATTTTCACACATTCCTATACGCGTGCATTGTTGGTTTCTACAAATAACTCAGAAGAAAACACTAATTTATCTATTTGCGATATGGAACTGAGCTTTCAGAACGTTGTGTCTTGCTTCACGCAATTCGGCCTCGAACATTTTCTTATCACACGGTTTTACACCTCAAGTCTATCAGTGAAAATATGTATACACAGCCTGGGAAGTCGATGAAACGAGAGGTAACTGAAGCTTACCTCACACCAGAAGAGTCTTCACAGGCAAGACAAGAAAAACTTGGCTATGAGAAAACCGCTTTCTTCCTCATACAGCCTTTTACGAGTTCCTATTGTTTGTGTCTTCGCTCGTCGCCTCAATTTAGCAATAGAGAAACGGTCTTCTTAACTCACATATTAGGGGCAACGCTTGGTTCAGTCATAAAGGCAATTTCCGCCACATTTGTATTTCCAAAGTAGTATTGCTCCTGTTTACTGCTAATATCATGAACGTATTTCAAGCGACCATGTTGATAGTTGCGCCGGACTTGCGAGGAGTCGTCATCGGAGTCAAAGTATGTGGCTTGATCTTACATTTTTGTATCCTCTCCTGTACTATCCGCACTACCTGCACACATTCGTTTTCAATTTACGAAGCTAACACGAACGAGAAAATAAATGAAATTACATTTCGTCCAAAGATAACTGAGGTCTTTTATGGACAGTTGAAGACGTAATATTTTTGTCTGGGATTGCCTTAAGAGACGCTCGTTCCACATCTTACTTGGTGCTATAATGGTTCAAATGGTTCTGAGCACTATGGGACTTAACATCTGAGGTCATCTGTCCCCTAGACTTGGAACTACTTAAACCTAACTAACCTAAGGACATCACACACATCGATGCCCGAGGCAGGATTCGAAATTGTGACCGTAGCAGCTACGCGGTTCCGGACTGAAGCGCCTAGAACATCTCAGCCACAACGTCCGGCATCGTATGACAACTCGTCTAGAAGAGGTCCAAGGAGAACCCATCCATCCTCTCGGGAGAGATCGCTAGTAAACTGAACCTCTCCTAATCCTTCTGGAAGGCTCGACACATGGAGTCATGTGCCCAAGTCACGTCACACGCTTTGGGTTTTAACGCATCCTGTCTGTGCATCTGTCTCTACTGACATTGTCGGATACATAGGGTTCTCATGGTTTCATTTTCTCCTCCAGCGTTGCGTATTTTTCATATTACGGCGACCACGATTCTCAGGAACTGACGTATGTCATAAATGTGTCAGTAACAGTTGGCAGTTGAAAGTTACCATGTCTTGTTAAACTCATTGGTTGCTTCATTTTTATAATTATTATAGAGAGTTCGTTGACGTTTTTTGGAGATGCATTTTATGTTTATCTCGTAGCTCTGAAGAAATAAGAGTTTTTAGTTCTGAGTGGTAACGTCATCATTCATTCTTTACGCTCTAGTAATGAAGGTGAATCTACAAAGAAAGGTGAAGTATGTGCTTAACTACATCATATGAAGACTTAATCGCAACAGCCAGCCTTGATGCCATTGTCCATTCCATTCGTTGACTCCATCAAGCTATCTGGCGTAAAAGTTGCAATCGATTCCTTTGTCGGGAAGCAACTGATGAACACTACAGACAGCGGAAGAACTCAAAGACTACCACCACCTGGACTAAATGTATTACTGGCCTCTCAGAAAGACCGATCATCTGCTATTGACAATTTCTGCGTGAGGTGTCTACTGACCCATAACCAACACGCCGTTCTGCCGATAGAGGCTGAGAGTTATAAGTAGTTCCTCTTTTCGGGAACAACAGATAAAAAGCGTTGGTTCTCCCAATTAACTCAGTGAAATCAACAGAAATGTTGAGGAAAATACATTGCGATGCAGTAACATAGTGGAGAGAACTGAGAGAATACGAACAAGAATGAAAATCAGATTTTAAAGATGAGGCGTAGTTCAAAGAAATATTGAAATTTGGGTGTATACGTTTTGTGAAAGAAGATTAGAAACATAATTGTGAATAATGAATGATCACCAAAGAAAAAATCATTCAATACAAAATATTCATGTTTTAACACCACATTCTGAAGAGCAGATACACGTTCGGAAATGTGTCAGAAGTATTTACCATGTGTATTCTTATGTCGTGGTGGATGCACCTTAAATTGCACTGAGGTCATACTTAGAAATACTGCACGGATCCATCTTCTGCAACTTGTGACCAGTCCTACGAGATATCGATTGCGCATGAGATCTGTGCACAAGCATTATATTGGACTATTCAGTTCCCACTCGTTCCACCACGAAAGACTGTTGCAAATTGTGTATTTTTCTGTGTTTTTCTTCATTTTTCAGAAGATCTTTCGTCGCCATACAGAATCCCATTGTTTTCTAACGGAGAGCTTCGTGCGGACCTCTGGCAGTTAGGAAATATTCGATTCATTTAAATACTACGATAGATGTTACATTCTTAAGCCGTTCGTGGAGTCACATATACTTGAATCTCTTCAAGTAGTGGCGACCTGGATCATGAAAATTAACTCATCCGTTTAAAATAATTTGTTTTTCGTTATGTGACAAAGAATACTACCTTCAAATAACTATTTGGGTGCATTTTGGTATTTAAGCCATCGTACTTTTCCATTTGGAATATCGGCCTCTTCAAATGCTACCTTACAGAATTTGAAGGAAATTTATTGCTGTGCACATTCTACTCGCGGGCTGTGTAATTGAGGCTTACAGGAAAATTTCGTTTTCTTGAATTCCTACTCACACGAAAAAACAAAATTTTTTGTCATTAATGTGAAGTGTATTACACTCAAAGACAGAAATGTATTTTTGAAGCACATACGTACCCTTAAAAAATTAGGATTGCTTATTGTAAGCAAGTTCAGTTCTTTCTTACGTTACTGAATCTGAATGTTACACGAAAATACTTACAAAAATTAAAAAATTTGTTAACTTTCAACAGCACCTTCGACTAATATTTTCCCATTATGAAATCAAATTTGCGAAAACAATGCAGCAATGTCGGTTACGCCAGTCAATTCCTTTTCATTAGTTTCATCAAAGAACTATTGGACTGTCCGGAAACAAATCTACAAACCTCATAGTACGGCTTGGACACAGGTTTATGGAACTGAATCAGATGCGTTAAAGTACTAAAATAAAGCTCTTACGTTGAAGAACTAACTTTCTAGCGTGGTAAAACTCTATGACGCCATGATAAAGCAAAGCGAAATGCCGTACCTATGAAACACACATGGAAAGGAAGAAAATGGTGGTAAGTGTAGTATACAGGTGCAAAATTTAGGCAATTACAGCTCACAGACGACTTCCTGATGGTACGACCGCTTCCAAGATCGTCCGTATAGGTAGCTGATGTGATCAGGAAAACGCAACAGTCGTTCTATTTAACGACGTCAGGTCATAGCAATTGAAAGCGGTCTACCAACCGCTTCTGGAGAAACTTTTAAGCGATTAAAATCAGAAAGGAACAGATAAATACCTCAAAAGCTGGCTCTTCTAGCAGAAAGCATGATGACTAATTTCTGCCTCTTCCGAACTAAATCCACAATTCAACGAAAAAATCAATCGTTAAAATTCATTCATTTAGCTAACACACCTGTTTATTCCATTTCTGAGCCAGTATTAAAAATCATGGTAACTGATGCCACTGTTACTAACTTCTATATAGTGTCGCGAGTCCCATCACGCAAGCACCCTACTGTGGAGTGCTTCCGGTATCTTACTCAAAACATTAGCATAACATAACTAGGATCTATGGCCACATAATATTTTAAGCGATAGTTAAGCCTTTGTCAAATTTTCGTAGATACGTTTGCGCCTGCATTGTAAGTCTTGCCTTGTAGCTCAGAAGCAAATTATCTACAAGCGACATGTAGTAGTATTCCAGAAGTACGTGTTCTGTATTATGAAACACGGACTGATGTAGCTTCTCATTACACTGTTTTACAGCTCAAGCCTACCAGTGAAAATAACTATGGAAAGCCTAGGCAGTCAGAGAAACGAGAAATATTTGATGCTTACCTCGCACTAGAAGAGTCTTCACAGGCAAGGCAAGAAGAACTTGGCTACGAGCAAACTGCTTTCTTCGTTAGCTAGCCTCAGACTGTTACTAGGCAACGGTACACGATTTTGCTACAAATAGCTATTGTTGGCGCAGTCGCTCGTCGACTATGGTCAGCAGTGCAGAGACGGTCTTGTTAATGCAAACGTTACAATAAGTGCTTGGTTGATGCTATTTGGGATAGTAAATTTAATAGCTACAGCATGGTAAATAATGAAAGAGAATTTCCAAGAATTTCACATTGCCAAAGTGGTATTGGCGTGTTTATAATTATTATCATCGATGCATCGAGTAAGATAATAATGGTAGTCGCATCGGGCTTGAGAGAAGAAACCATTGGTAAAAAAGTCTGTAGTTTCATATATAAGGCAAGTCTTTCATTTGATTTTAGTTTTCCAATGTCAGTTGACTAAGATTGACAGTTCATTTCTGTTGCGAAATGACGCAAAAAATGGGATCCATAAAATAACTGAACTAAAAATCACATAAAACTGGTTGTAATACTTATTGAACGTGTCTATATGACCTACCATATTACTACATGACTTCCACAACAGAATCTTAGTAGAGCTTAATCGGTGATATTAGCCATTACGGAATAATATCTGCACTTACCTCTCTCGACCTTGGAAACTTGAATATACTGAAACATTATCCTAAACTTGTTTTGGACTGCGTAGCATAAACCCTTATTTTGCTTATATGCCTAGCCACACTACATTTAGAAGTGAAGGGACATTGATAAGTACATAAAGAGATGGCTTACTTTGAACGCGGAGTGACAGAGCTAAACACATGGAACACTCTGTTTAGAAAATAGTTATGGAAATGCATACTACAAGACCCACGGTGTCAAGGGTTTGGCGAATTGACCAAATCTGACGTATTACGTCTTACCACGGACAAAGCAGTGGTCGACAGCCTTCTCTTAACGACCGACAATACAGGTGTTTATTTGGAGCTGTCAGTACTAATACAAACGCAACACTGGGTGAAATAAGCGCAGACATGTATGTTGGACGTACGACGAACGTATCCATTTGGTCAGTCAGGCGAAATGGTGCTTTTGCGATATGGCAGCAGAGACCGACGGGAGTGCCTTCTCTAAAAGAACGACGTCGCTTACAGGTCCTCTACTTTTCATGTGACCATATCAGTTGGAACCTAGAAGACTGGAAAACCATGGATTACTCAGATGGGTCCAGATGTCAGTTGGTCAGAGTCTATGGTAGATATCTAGTGTAGCTCAGTCAGCACAAAGCGATGCACCCAAGTTGTCAACAAGTTCTGCGCAAGCTGGTAGTAGCTCCATAATGCTGTGGGCTGTGTTTACATGGAATTGACTGGGTCCTCTGGTCGAGCTGAACCTATCATTGTCTGGAAATATTTATGTTCGTCTACTTGGAGACCATTTACAGCCATTCTTGGATTTGATATTCCAAGGAATTCGGACCATTTGCAGCCATCTTGGACTTAATATTCCAATGACATTGCGCCATGTCACTGGGTCACAATCGTTTGCTATTGATTTGAAGAACATTCTGGAAATTTCAAATGAATGATTTGGCCACCCAGATCGTTCGACATGAAACACACCGTACACGAGGTCAATTAGTACGCAAAATCCAGCACTCGTAACACTTTCGTAGTTAGTTGCAGCTATGTGAAATAAATATAAAATCAAATATCTTCCTCAAATACGGACTAATCCGTACTAAGCGGAGTAATCCGACTTAACAAATATACCTTTTGACAACGTCGACGGATAAAATGAATTACGGGGAGTTGAAGCTAAGATCCATCTGCACTTCAGTGCACACATATTGTTACATAATGTCTCTTTCTGTAGTAACGAAACGTAGAAGAGAGTCTTGGAGTAATTGTAAACAGTCATTTAAAATATGGGCGAGACATAAACTCATGTGCAGTCGAGTAATATTATTGATAAGTATTGCCTACAGACAGCGTATTAATGTAGAACATAGAAATTTTTGCGAAGTAAGTTCCAAAATATTCAAAATAGTTTACCAAATATTTTAGGACACTTTATATCATGGGTTCATGATTCATGGTGTGGGTTCCTGTAGTCATGTCCTAGTTCATGAACCACGGGCAACGTATGAGTGGCCAAGTAAGTGGTCCCGACAGTCGAGATACCAGTTACTTTGGAATAAGGCAGGGCATCTCGGACATATTCTGAGTCGTGGTCACATTTGTGCTCATACGGCAAAGACTACTAAATCCACCGGTTAGTCCCTCATCCGTTAGGGGTAAAACCCAATGGGACTCGGGGCAAGTAAGGCTATCAACCTGCATCCCTGGTACTGTAAATATGATGCCGGCAACAATCAGAGCAAAATGCCTCGGACCTTTGGAGGTAACGGAGTCCCACCTCCAAGTGACAACCAGAGACTTCTAAGACACTAGTTGGCAAACAAATGATAATGAGATGGGGAGGTATTAATATCAATGGGGGCTACTCTGGGAAGAAGGTAGAGCTGGCAGAGGCTGCAAGTAAGATGGGGCTGGACATTTTAGCTGTTAGTGACCTTCGGGAAGGGGTGAGAAAGAAGAGGAAGGGGGAGAATACAAGGTCTAGCTGTCAGGAGTCAAAGCAGGAATATCACAATGGGATGTAGGGCTTTACATCAGGAAAGTAGTGGAACCCAGCGTAGTTGCAGTAAGGTATGTAAACGAATGACTGATGCGGATGGATTTGACAGTGCCTAACAAGAAAATTACGATTGTGTCAGTACATTCGCATTGTGAAGGGACAGATCAAGATAAGATGGACAGTTTCTCTGAGGCACTCAGTGATGAAGTTGTTAGAGTAAAGGACAAGGACGGTGTTCTGCTCGTGGGTGATTTTAATGCCAGGATTGGAAATCGAACAGAACGGTATGAAAAGGTTATGGGTAAATTTGGAGTAGACATAGAGGCAAACAGGAACGGGAAACAACTCTTGGATTTCTGTGCCAGTATGGGCTTAATAATCACAAAGTCCTTTTTTAAACATAAGAACATTCACCGCTATACTTGGGAAGGCAAAGGAACCAGATCTGTCATTGACTATTAATAACAGATCAGAAAGGCTGTGAGGGACACACGTGTATTCAGGGGATTCTTTGATGACACTGATCATTATTTAATCTGCAGTGAAATTGGGATTGTGAGGCCGGAAGTGCAGAAGGTTAGGTCCATATGTAGGAGGATAAGAGTGGAGAAATTTCAGGATAAGGAAATCAGGCACAAGTACATAACAGCGATCTTAGAAATGTACCAGCTAGTTGAATGTAGTCAATTACAGTCATTGGAAAGGGAATGGACAAGGTACAAAGTCACAGTACCAGAAGTGGTTAAAGAATGTCTTGGAACAGTAGTGTGTAAAAGTAGGATGAAGCAAACAGCTTGGTGGAATCACACGGTCAAGGCAGCCTGTAAAAGAAAGGGAAGGCGTATCAAAACTGGCTACATACTAGAACTCAGGTAGACAGAGAAAGTTATGTTGAAGAAAGAGACAAAGCCAAACAGATAATTGCAGCATCCAAGAAGAAATCTTGGGAAGACTTTGGAAACAGGTTAGAGACTATGGGTCAAGCTGCTGGAAAACCATTCTGGAGTGTAATTAGCAGTCTTCGAAATGGAGGTAAGAAGGAAATGACAAGTATTTTGGACAGGTCAAGAAAACTACTGGTGTATCCTGTAGATACCTTCGGCAGATAGAGGGAATATTTTGAACAGTTGCTCAATGTAGGTGAAAATACGATCAGAAATGTTTAAGATTTCGAGGTAGAATGGGATAGGAATGATGATGGAAATAGGATCACATTTGAGGAAGAGGAGAAAATGGTCAATAGACTGCAGTGCAATAAATCGGCTTTGGTGGATGAAATTAAGTCGGAACTCATCAAATACAGTGGAATGTCAGGTCTTAAATGGCTACACAGGATAATTGAATTGGCCTGGGAGTCGGGACAGGTTCCATCAGACTGGACAAAAGCAGTAATCATACCAATCTTTAAACATGGAAACAGAAAATACTGTAACAACTACAGAGGTATCTCTTTAATCAGCGTTGTGGGTAAAATCTTCTCAGGTGTTGTTGAAAGGAAAGTGCGAGTATTAGTTGAGGACCAATTGGATGAAAATCAGTGTGGGTATCGGCCTCTTAGAGGTTGTCAGGACCATATCTTTAGCTTACGGCAAATAATTGAGAAGTGTTATGAGTGGAACAGGGATGTGGATATATGCTTTATATATTTAGAAAAGGCATATGACCGGGTTCCTAGGAGGAAGCTATTGTCTGTTCTACGATATTATGGAATAGGAGGCAAACTTTTGCAAGCAATTAAAGGTCTTTACATGGATAGTCAGGCAGCAGTTACAGTTGACGGTAAATTGAGTTCATGGTTCAGAGTAGTTTCAGGGCTAAGACAAGGCTGCAACCTGTCTCCACTGTTGTTCATATTATTTATGGTTCATATGTTGAAAACAATAGACTGGCTGTGTGAGATTAAGATATGTGAACACAAAATAAGCCGTCTTGCATATGCAGATGACTAAGTTCTGATCGCAGATTCGATTGAAAGTTTGCAAAATAATATTTCAGAGCTAGATCGGAAATGTAAGGACTATGGTATGAAGATTAGCATCTCTAAAACGAAAGTAATGTCAGTGGGAAAGAAATATAAACCGATTGAGTGCCAAATAGGAGGAACAAAGTTAGAACAGGTGGACGGTTCAAGTACTTAGGATGCATATTCTCACAGGATGGCAACATAGTGAAAGAACTGGAAACGAGGTGTAGCAAAGCTAATGCAGTGAGCGCTCAGCTACGATCTAATCTCTTCTGCAAGAAGGAAGTCAGTACCAAGACTAAGTTAGCTGTGCACCGTTCAATCTTTCGACCAACTTTATTGTATGGGAGCGAAAGCTGGGTGGATTCTCAACAAGGTTGAGGTTACGGATATGAAAGTAGCTAGGATGATTGCAGGCAGTAGTATATGGGAACAATGGCAGGAGAGTGTACACAATGAAGAAATCACTGAGCATGTAGCAGTCAGGTTGAACAGCCTTAAATGGTGGGGTCATGTTACACGCATGGCAGAAGGAAGGTTACCCAAGGGACTCATGGGTTCAGCAGTAGAGGGTAGGAGGAGTCGGGGCAGACCAAGGAGAAGGTACCTGGATTCGGTTAAGAATGATTTTGAAGTAATAGGTTTAACATCAGAAGAGGCACCAATATTAGCACTGAATAGGGGATCATGGAGGCATTTTATAAGGGGGCTATGCTTCAGACTGAACGCTGAAAGGCATAATCCGTCTAAAAAGATGATGATCATGTGATGATGACTTTATGTGATTAGGTACGGCAGTGGGATGGGCCGTATCAAAAAGTTGGTACTCGATATTTGTCTGTGAGGTGAACTGTACATTACATTGTCTCTTAGATACCTGTGAGATACAATAACTTCACAAATGTTACTAAAAGTCTGATACACAATCAACAAAACTTTTGCATCAGCTCGGTTCTGGAACCTGTACACAAAATTGGAATAGAGGTCAACATAAACATCAATTCCGCCCTTTTAATTGCAAATGAGAACCACACATTGCATGTTGTACCACCTTACAGCGAGACTTTCGGAGGTGCTGGTGCAGATTGCTGTACACACCGGTACCCCCACTATCCACCAGCACGGCATCTTGCGTTGAAGGATGCCTGTATCCGTCGTGGCATATTATCCACAAGTTCATCAAGGCACTGTAGGTCCAAATTGTCCCACTCCTCAACGGCGGTTCGGCGTATATCCCTCAGAGTAGCTGGTGGATCACGTTTTCCATAAACAGCCCTTTTCAGTCTATCCCCGCCATTTTCGATAGTATTCATGGGTGGAAAAGATGTTGGTCAATCTAGCCGATTGATGACGTTATCTTAATGTAAGTCATTCACTAGATGTAAACGATGGGGGGCGCGAATTGTCGTCCATGAAGACTAATGCCTCAACAATATGCTGTCGATAAGGCTGCACTGTCGATCGGACAGCCGTTACGGCACCTTCCATGATCACTAGTGGCGTACGTCGACCCCACATAATGCCACCTCAAAACAACAGGGAACTTCTTCCTTGCTTCACTCGCTGGACCGTGTGTCTAACAAGTAAGGCGTCAGCCTGACCGCGTTGCGTTCAGACACGTCTCCGACGATTGTCTGGTTGAGGAGAACGTAATGCTGTCAGTTCGGCATGTTGTTGGGCCGCGCTGCATGGTTGTCGTCGGGAGTGAAGCTGAGCATCATGCAGTCTATTGCACACAGTTTGAGTCGTGACACGATGTCCTGTGGTTGCATGGAAAGCATCATTCAACATGGTGGCTTTGTTGTCAGGTTTCCTCTGAGCCTTAATAAGCACGTATTGGTCATCCACTGCAGTAGTATCCCTTGGGGGGATTGAGCGAGGCATGTCATCGACAGTTCCTGTCTCTCTGTATCTCCTCCAGGTACGAAAATTATCGCTTTGGTTCACTCTGAGACGCCTGGAGACATCCCTTGTTCACAGTCCTTCCTGGCACAAAGTAACAATGCGGGCGCGATCGAACCGCAGTATCGACCGTCTAGACATGATTCAACTACAGACAACACGACACGTGTACCTCTTCCCTGGTGGAATGATTGGAACTGGTCGGCTGTCAGACCCCCTCCGTGTAAGACGTTCTGCTTATGCATAGTTGTTTACATCTTTGGGCTGGTATAGTGACATCGCTGATGGCCAAAGGGACTGTGTCTGTGATACAATATCCACAGTCAACATCTACACTCCTGGAAATTGAAATAAGAACACCGTGAATTCATTGTCCCAGGAAGGGGAAACTTTATTGACACATTCCTGGGGTCAGATACATCACATGATCACACTGACAGAACCACAGGCTCATAGACACAGGCAACAGAGCATGCACAATGTCGGCACTAGTACAGTGTATATCCACCTTTCGCAGCAATGCAGGCTGCTATTCTCCCATGGAAACGATCGTAGAGATGCTGGATGTAGTCCTGTGGAACGGCTTGCCATGCCATTTCCACCTGCCGCCTCAGTTGGACCAGCGTTCGTGCTGGACGTGCAGACCGCGTGAAACGACGCTTCATCCAGTCCCAAGCATGCTCAATGGGGGACAGATCCGGAGGTATTGCTGGCCAGGGTAGTTGACTTACACCTTCTAGAGCACGTTGGGTGGCACGGGATACATGCGGACGTGTATTGTCCTGTTGGAACAGCAAGTTCCCTTTGCCGGTCTAGGAATGGTAGAACGATGGGTTCGATGACACGGTTTGAATGTACCGTGCACTATTCAGTGTCCCCTCGACGATCACCAGAGGTGTACGGCCAGTGTAGGAGATCGCTAGCCACACCATGATGCCGGGTGTTGGCCCTGTGTGCCTCGGTCGTATGCAGTCCTGATTGTGGCGCTCACCTGCACGGCGCCAAACACGCATACGACCATCATTGGCACCAAGGCAGAAGCGACTCTCATCGCTGAAGACGACATGTCTCCATTCGTCCCTCCATTCACGCCTGTCGCGACACCACTGGAGGCGGGCTGCACGATGTTGGGGCATGAGCGGAAGACGGCCTAACGGTGTGCGGGACCGTAGCCCAGCTTCATGGAGACGGTTGCGAATGGTCCTCGCCGATACCCCAGGAGCAACAGTGTCGCTAATTTGCTGGGAAGTGGCGGTGCGGTCCCCTACGGCACTGCGTAGGATCATACGGTCTTGGCGTGCATCCGTGCGTCACTGCGGTCCGGTCCCAGGTCGACGGGCACGTGTACCTTGCGCCGACCACTGGCGACAACATCGATGTACTGTGGAAACCTCACGCCCCACGTGTTGAGCAATTCGGCGGTACGTCCACCCGGCCTCCCGCATGCCCACTATACGCCCTCGCTCAAAGTCCGTCAACTGCACATACGGTTCATGTCCACGCTGTCGCGGCATGCTACCAGTGTTAAAGACTGCGATGGAGCTCCGTATGCCACGGCAAACTGGCTGACACTGACGGTGGCGGTGCACAAATGCTGCGCAGCTAGCTAGCGCCATTCGACGGCCAACACCGCGGTTCCTGGTGTGTCCGCTGTGCCGTGCGTGTGATCATTGCTTGTACAGCCCTCTCGCAGTGTCCGGAGCAAGTTTGGTGGGTCTGACACACCGGTGTCAATGTGTTCTTTTTTCCATTTCCAGGAGTGTATCTTCAGAAGTTCAGGGAACCGGGGTGAGCAAAACTGTTTTTGACGTATGTAGAAGAGACAGAAAATGTATTTTAAAATTGGGATACTGCAGTAAATATGAGAGGCATTCTAGCTCACTTACCCGACTCTGTATTGCGTTTAGAACTATAACTCGTGATAATCCATTATACTTAGTAAACATTGCGGCAGTTGGAAGCAACGAACATTACTGCACACGTAGGCTCCAATGCATAAATTAATACAATTTACTTATTTATCGTACGACATTAACAGGAAGTATTAAGAAATAACTTGCGATTATACATTTAAGGAATTAGACTCAAAGCTATTATGATCTGATTCAGGAAGTTGACTCTATAATAATGCCTAGAAGTACGTAATTTGTACTTTAAAATTAATACTGTGAATTAAAATAGATGCATTTAATCAGAGTTCAGCATCACGTGAAGAAATCATTTTATAGCAGAGGGAGCATGGTTAATTGTCAATGATAGGTCCTCGATACTTTCTTAGAGCGCAGTGTGTGACAATATGCTGAACGATTTGTTCTTGGAGTCCCCAAACGGAGACGGGAGAGTTTCAGAGTCCGAAGTTGTGCAACATAGCATATCATCTCACGTGATCAGTTCATATTCCGTTCTGTCTTGTTCACTTACTTCCCTTCAGATCAAATACTGGCAGACTGGCACATGGATCTAAAAAACCTTGCTGTTTTATTGTTGCGGTATCTCGTATCTTGCCCAGCTCTTCTTTAATGTTAAACTTTTCGTTGTTTCTTTCATCGCCGGCCCTTGTGGCCGTGCGGTTCTAGGCGCTACAGTCTGGAACCGAGCGAACGCTACGGTCGCAGGTTCGGATCTGGCCTCTGGCATGGATGTGAGTGATGTCCTTAGGTTAGTTATGTTTAATTAGTTCTAGTTCTAGGCGGCTGATGACCTCTGAAGTTAAGTCGCATAGTGCTCAGAGCCATTTTCTTTCATTAGGCGACAGTATTTTGCGTGATATGTAACTGTCTGGATGAGGGTCGTCTAAGACTGTAATTTGGAAGGTCTTTGGGGACGGGGTGATGCAACTATCTCAGTTCTCGATTGGTTTCTTCTTCGTGTCCCAGTTGTGCAACCAAGGAAACGGTTTGGATTTTAGTGTACCCACGATTCACATTCACATTTCTAGTTTCCTTGTACGAGTACTGTTTTGTCGCACTCGGGCTCAACAGTCACCTATTGGGTATCTATACTAGTGACAAGTGGCCACCATAGGTGACGAATAATTTTGGACCCAATATCGATAATTCAGAAATAAATTTCGTGATGGTCATTGTACTCAAATGTAGAAAGAAACAAATGACTCAGTTGCCAGACCTCCATTTTTGGATTTAGTGTATTCTGGAAAGAAATGTACAGCTACGTAGGACACCTGCACCTGCCTTTGAAGCCCGTTTCGAAATGAACAAAAACGTATGTACTTCATGTGAAGCGTCAAGTACTTAACGGGACACGCCCTTCCTTTTAGAAGAGACTTGATAGCCAGCGAGCCAGATATCCTGCTGCAATGCTTGGCATACAGTGCCACGCACACAACTCTTATATTTCTTTGGCAGAACATGGAGTTTAAAAAACCCTGCTTCTAAGTCGTTGTCTCTGTTGACAGTGCGAGGTACATAGAGTTCTTAAGATCTATATTCTTCCAGCATTAAGTATGTTGTATAATGCAGCGACCAGGATTGTTAGGAATGAGGCATGCTATTCATGAGTCAGAAACACTTCGCAGTTACACAAAGTGAAGCGAAATTCGCACACTACTCCTTGTCAGCGCGACTCCTCGCACGCAGCGGTGAGAATGTCTTTCCCAAAATTTCGTCCGGCAGAAAAAGGACGTTGAAGAGTGACAATCTGTCAACACTGTAACCATCGTATGGTGACAGCCTCTTCCAGCACGTATCAGTTATGCCGTACAGTTGGTGCATTTTTTAGAGTTTTGGGTTGGTTGCAGGAGGTCGAGGGTTCGAGCTTAGGTTGAGGGACATACTTTTTATTTGGTAAATGTGATCCAGGTAGTACGGTATCTGGCCTCTTAATCGTCAATAGCAATTGCAGCGTCTCCTCTAGAAAACATTTACACTTACAAACTACAATCGTAGGAATGGAAGTCTTGTCGGCTTTGTATGAAGCCCTTTCCACATCATGGGCGTGAATTTATTTGCACCACTTCGTCTACTAGATGCGAAACCTGTTTTCTTTGTACCCTCCTCCAGTGGTCCCATAGAGTAGTACAAACTATCTTGCCTCGTTCAGGTCCATTACATTTCGTTAATGCCTTACGTCACCAGTAGGACTAGCAACATGCTTTGCGAATAATGTCCACATTCGTTTACTATTTGTATGTGCTATCACAATGGCCCCACTAATTATGCCTTTCAACATTTGCTCAGATAATCGCATGCTGATTAGTACGTATGTCAATGCATTATTATTATTATTATTATTATTATTATTATTATTATTTTGATAATCTCAGGTATTATGTCTGGTTAAAAATGGAATGTTACGCGGAGCTTGATCAAGCGTAACTTCCTTTTAACTGTACGGTTTATGTGACATTGCATTTAGGAACTTTCGGGTAATTGAACATGTGTCAATAATTACCGATTTCTGTAGTTGTATATACACGGTTGGATGTAGCTGTATTGCGTCGATGTACTGGTGGATATTGTGTGGTATGACTCCTGTAGTTGATAGTGTAATTGTTATAATGTCAACTTCATCTTGATGCCACATGTCCTTGACTTCCTCAGCCAGTTGCATGTATTTTTCAATTTTTTCCCCTATTTTCTCCTGTATATTTGTAGTATTGGGTATGGATATTTCGATTAGTTGTGTTAATTTCTTCTTTTTATTGGTGAGTATGATGTCAGGTTTGTTATGTGGTGTTGTTTTATCTGTTATAATGTTTCTGTTCATGTATAATTTGTATTCATCGTTCTCCACTACATTTTGTGGTGTATACTTATATGTGGGAACGTGTTGTTTTATTAGTTTATGGTATATGGCAAGTTGTTAATGTATTATTTTTGCTACATCGTCATGTCTTCTGGGGTATTCTGTATTTGCTAGTATTGTACATCCGCTTGTGATGTGGTCTACTGTCTCTATTTGTTGTTTGCAAAGTCTGCATTTATCTTTTGTGCTATTGGGGTCTTTAATAATATGCTTGCTGTAACATCTGGTGTTTATTGTTTGATCCTGTATTGCAATCATGAATCCTTCCATCTCACTGTATATAATTGTCTTACATTTCGTTAGGGACTTGCGTCCCTACAACGTGCTTTGTCAATAATGTCCAAACTCGTTTACTATTTGTATGTGCTGTCACCATGGTCCCACTAATTATGTCTTTCAACATTTAGTCTGGTAACCGCATGCTGTTTAGTACGTATATCAATGCATTATTGTAATTATTCTTCTATCGATTGGATTGTGGAAACATCAAGCCTATTAACGTTAGGGAAACAGTGTAATTCGAAACCGAACGTTTCACACTTATATTTGTCGGAATGAATCATGCAGAACAGTGTCTGTCAGAGGGGTACTGTGCATTAGGTGGAATAGAGCAGAGGATTGACCGCGTGTTTATACTGTACGCGCTGTCCACCTGACAGGGAGTAGTTACGGGGGGTGTAACGCGACCGTGACAGACGCCAATGCACATGCGTACACATATCGAAATTTCTCATTGAAAACCTCTAAATAAGTGTGGCAGACATATGGCATAGACAAATGATGAGCATGTGGATGTGCTTCTGGTCCTTGGTGCATGTGATATCCGGACCGATGTTGCCACTCGTGAATATGAGGCTAGATATCGCCGTCGACGCCATCCAGGAAAAAGAGGGTTTTGTCATCTGGAGCTGCGCCTTCGGGAGTCAGGTTCTCTCCTTCCACCATCGTGTGACAGACGTCGTGCTCGGACTCGCCGTTGTCATGCTGCTGAGGAAGCTATTCTGCGGGTCATAGACCAAGAACACCTGCCGAGTACACGTAGAGTAGCAAAACACCTGCGTGTATTGCAAAGCACGGTTGTTAACATGCCGCACGAGTATGGACTACACCCCTGTCATTAACCTTTCAGACAACAGCTGCATCCTGCACATAGCCATCAGCGGATGCAATTCTGTCAATGGTTCCAACAACAACAGGAAGCTAACGATGACTTTGTTAACACCGTAATATGGCTTGATGAACCAGCATTCACTCATGAGGTTGTCTTGAATACGAACAATGCCCATCATTGGTGTGAGGTTAACCCACCCATAAACCGTGACTGTGGATATCAATTTCGGTTTGGTATCAACGTCTGGAATTGAATATTGGTCGACACGTGGTTGGGCCCGTACATTTTGCCTAACCGGTTGACTGCACGAAGGGTTCATTCATACGTCTGGAACTATCTGCCTGAGGAGCTGGAAGTTTTCCACTACATATTCGGTGGAGAATATGGTTCCAACATGATCGTGCATGTGCACACTATGGAATTAATGTTCGACAGAATTTAGACAGAATATCTGCAGGAAAATGACTCGGACGTGAAGGTCCAGTTGTATGGCCACCGCTTTCATCTGATCTAAATCGCCTGGATTTCATCGTGTGGGGACACATGAAGAAGCACATGTACTCTACTCTGCCGACGAATGTGGAAGAATTGTTAGTGAGTGTTCATGCTGCTCTTGTTACTGTGGGCTCACATTTGCTTTGAATGGACCAGAGCAGTATGATGCGGCGAGTTGTGCAATATTGGAACTTGGAAGGAGGTCGCTTTGAGTGTCTGTTGTTCTGAGTACAACGTATTTTGTTGCGACGTTCATGTGGTCCTTAATATGGATATTATTATTGTAACTGGTTGCTAATGTGCGAGGTCTGGGCGCGCATATTACACGTAGTATAAATGACAAGTAGATGTTATGTTATTGCAGTGTGCTGTCACCTTTCGCACTTCAAAACTGATATTGCTTCTGTAGTTATTCTGTCCTATGCCAGGTAATTTTTTCAAGTCTGTTTCTTATTTGTTTAACCACGTATTTGTTATTTCCATCGTTAGAAAGCGTCGTAAATTTAGGGTACTGATGACCTGAGAAATGATGTATATTACACAATAACGTTTCAGTATGAAATTAGCGAATAAAAAAAAAATACGCCCCCACCCAAGCTTGAACCCGACCTCCTGCGTATTAACCCAAAACACTATACACTGCACCAACTGTACAGTACAACAGATTCGTGCTGACAGAGGTAGACACCATGCCTGTGATTAGTGTTGCGAGATTGCCACTCTTTAACGTCCTTTTTCTGACCGATGTACTCGTCAGACGAAAGTTTGGGACCGACATTTTTTTATCGGTGGTATATGAGTAGTCGCTCTGCGAATCCCCAGTTTGCGAATTTTGGTTCACACTGTATATTACAATATTTTATTAATACGTTTAGTAGCTTCAATTTTTAATTTATAACAGTGTTTGTCAGGGTTTGTTGATAATTCTGGGAGACCCATCTTCTGTTTTCGGCAAGCGAGAAGGAACCAAAGAACTCTTCATTCTGAGACACAACGTCAACTGAAACTTTACATTCCAGTAACGGAGATGATTCTACAAAAAATGGTGCTGAGAGCTCTTAACTACATCGCATGAAGAATTAAAGGAACTAACCAGGATTGATGCCAGTGTACATTCCATACACTCCATCCATCTGGCGTTTGGATCTGCTAATGTTTTAGTAAATTGCTTTATAGGGAAGCAATGTAATTTGTCAGTTTACTGATCGATACTGTAGACGCAGAAAACACTCAAAGCATTGCGCCATCTGGACTAAATATTCGAGTTGGGTCTGAGAAGGTCAGGAAATAGTCGTGGAAAATGAAGGAGGCAAGAGTAACAAACAAAATACGTTTACTGGCCTTCATAATTACTACCATCATCTGCAATACACGCTGTTGGAACCTGTCACCAAACGCTTCTTTGTGAATTATTGGAAGCACCAAGCCCACCCATTGATGGATTATCGCCACGGATGCGTACATTCGTCAACAATAGTGCAGATATTGTAATTGCATATCTTCAACTCTTGTCCTCTCATTCCAAAACACAGCCACAGTTCATCCGAAAGCACCCGTACATTCGTACCACTGCAAAATGGAGCAACGCATTCACATGAAGTACTGTATAAAACTAGAGAAAGAGTCAACAGAGACACTAAATGTTGTTACTAGTGTACGATGTTGAAGCAGTGAGTGAAAAGTGTGTGCCTGAGTGGTCTAAACACGTCAGAGGATGAAAGGACTGTGTCGACGATATGCCATGTGCGAATGAACATGAACCATCCCAGACGACATCGAACGAGTGCGATGGATGCTTGCTGAGGTTCGGCCGCTGTTCTTGAGAATGAGAGCAGAAGAGTTGAAAAGACAATGTAAGCAATGTATTCACGAGTTTTCACAAACGTGTGACCATGATGCTTATAGCAATTCTACAATAACAGTTTCCAAGAGCATTAAAAATGACGTCAGATATCCATTGCAGCTAGTGGCGATTATTTTGAAGGCCAGGAAGGGCATTCTATTTGTAACTCTTTTTCCCTTTATTGCTCTGAGACCTTTCAGTGAATTTTCCAAATTTCGTCTGAACCATCATGAAAAATAAAAAAATTATCAGTCAAGCGCAATAAAATTTGCAGCGACGTGGCCACTTAGAGGACATTTATCACCTGTAAGGAATGTACTTACTGCTGGGGTTTGATATAAATATTTTGCATCAAATTGTTCTTTTCTACTTTATTATCCAGGACAGAAATTCTAATTATCATATTTATGAGAAAGTAGACACTTTAATGTCTTTCATAGTCTGTTTCTTTGAAACAAAACGAAATTCTTGACTTCAGTTCTGTGTGGCCCTGATTTATTTTCTGGTGCCTTACTTACAAACATGGTGAAGGCAAAATTCAAGATAGTGCTCCTAATGTACACTGGCCTAGCATGCATTTCTGCCGCTGAAGAAAATAACGTGATATGCATTATTACCATCTATAGAATTTATAAAAAAGTTAAAAACTTGTAGCTTTTAAAATATAGTGTAAAAAGCTGATTACTGAGACCTAAATAGTGTGGCCCTCTATCGTGTACTGTTATCGACCAAAACAAAGACGATAACAAAGACGCCACTCTAGCAACCATGGCTACCTACTCGTCTTACTAGGGCCAAAGAGGCTACCTGAGTGGAAAGGATCCTGCTCACTCTAAGGTTCCCAGGGAGACCCAACGAAGGTCGATCAGTACATGATATGGGTAAGTGGTATGCGCAAAAGTTACTGTTACCATTAAAATTTTAATTAAAAGACATCTTGTCAAAATAAATGTTATATCTTGAATGCGATATCGGTAGCGGAATGTTACATCAATTTATAAAGTAAGACCTATATTCCCGTTACCGTTGTTGGTCTGCTTAGAATGCAACGTGATGGCTATCGTGAGCGTAAAATTAATGGACGGTGTGCCATTGTTATTGATAGTCCCTTCAGAATGCATATTTTGGTCAGTGTGTTGCCTGAAGGTATACTTACTACGTGATGTACCGGCAGTATGTTCATGATACCTTATTTTAAAATTTCTACCAGTCCTGGAGAGTGGTTAATGGATGCTGAAGTGATGCAAGCCGTCTCCTTAGCGCGTCTCAATCATGACGTAGGGGATTCAAATCGGGCGAGCGAGCAGACCACGAAGTGCGTGCAATATCTCCCGGTTCCAAGAAAACATCAGCCACCCGTGCTCCATAAGGTCGAGCATTACCGTCCATCAGGTAGACGCCAGGGCCAACAGCACCTCGCAGCCACCTACATGAGGTCCGAAGGTCTCGTCACGCTACCAGACTGCACTTAAACCATGTTGATTCACCAGTACAATTTTATGAAAAAGTGTTCGAGTGGTCAACGTAATCTCTGCTCAAGGCATTAGCGATCCTCCCAGATGTCGGTCTCTTTCCACAATATTTGGATCTCGAAATAGTGTTTACGTTCCCTCGGGATGCGAATCCATCAAGTCACAAGCCAAATCCTGTGGCGTACTGAAGCGGTAATATCGTGACCTTAGAGCCAAATAAAGTTCATCTGTTCTGAAGCTTCTGAAGTCACACGTGGTCGGCACTGCTCTGCTCTCGGGTTACAGTTTGGATTTCTGTATACTGTAGCCACATCCGAGAAACAACAGTACGATTCACATTAAGCCATCGGGCCAAATCAGTTTGTGACTGTCATTCTTACTTTCTTTCTATGGTCCTTCCCCGCAGAGAGTCTTGCAGGCATCATCTCTGTGTCATAGGACACCATCTGTGAATGTGTACACAGCGATTGTGGATGTGGCGTATCCGGCAAACACTACCTCTTTTCACATGTGCCCTGATGCCATCGTTGGCATGGTTTTCCGTTGACCGCAATGGTATCTGCTTCGCAGTTCACAATCATAGGGCCCCCAGGGGCTCAGCATTCGTTTGCTGGGTACGGGCTTGGCGACCCCGGGGTTCCTGAGCTGGGGACTGGTAAGCGCCGCCAGTCCCCTGTCACTGTAAGGTCTGGGCATACTTCAACGACCACCGTGCGGCGCGGCGGTGGAATGTTGTGTGTCTCAGGAAGTGGGGATCTTGGCTTGGCCACCCGGATCGCGAGGATGGAATAAGCCTCTATAAACAACCCCTCAATCTCAAGGTGTGCTGCGCGCCGATGAGATGCATTGCTGTTGAGGTTGAACAGTCATTAGCGGGCAACCTCTGGGGAACCTGCCACACCTCATTTGTATAAGGCTTACCTAGGCACGCGGGACTCTGTCTAGGTGGACTTCTAGTTTCCTAGCTGCTCGTGGGACCGAGATGGATACTTCGAAATACTCTTTTCCTCCTCCCAGCGGAAAGGGTGGGCCGCTGGAGGGTTCTAACACCCAGTCTCTGAAGAGGGCTCGTGCAGTCAGTCCCCTGACTGCAGCACACCTTTGACAAGTGAAGTCTTTAGTAACAGGATGCATTCTGGTGCTCAGAATGTGTTTCTCATTGTGAAACGGAAGGAGGGTAGTTTTGAGAAGGTTTCGCCCTTCTATATACAAAAAAGATTGGAGGGCATCTGTGGCTCCTTGAAATCGGTGAAGCGCTTACGTAATGGGACCTTGCTAGTGGAAACTTCCACTTCCCAGCAAGCAACTACCCTCCAATCTGCTAAATGTCTTGGAGAGTATGCCATAGACACTGAATTGCACAGCACCTTGAACTACAGCAAAGGTGTTGTGACATGCCGGGATCTAGTTGACATTCCCAAGGACGAACTGCAACGTGAGTGGGCTCCGGAAGGTATCGTTGATGTCCAACACATCATGAAGAAGGTTGATGGCAATCTTGTCAAATCCGACTCCTTTATTCTGACCTTCAGTAGCACACAACTTCTTGAACATGCTCCCCCAAAGCCCACCAAACCACAGAAAGCTCCTGTACCACAGCAACACCGGGTCAAATCCCGTGGTAAACCGTCTGACCATGCAGCTGTTGTTTTACGCGAGGCTTCATCTGATTCTTCACCTGAGCTGATGGAATACGACGTATGTGTGGGCAATCAGCTCACCCCACACCTGCCCCTCCACCTGCTGCGGTTTCCCCGCCCCGTCGGAGTTACAGGATGAAGGTGCTACCCCCAACATAGATGGTTCCCATACTTCAGTGGAACTTGCAAGGGTTCAGGACGCATGTGGAGGAACTTCGTCTACTCTCTCAGGGTAGACCACTGTGTCTCTGTCTCCAGGAGACTGATTTCCATCCCTCATACTCCCCTGAGCTGCGAGGCTATACACTCCACAAAAAGGACGACCTGCGTGGAGAGAGAGCTAGAGGAGGTGTAGGTATTTTCGTCAGGACGGACTGCCACTCCTCGCCTCTCTCGCTTACGACGACATTACAGGCCGTCGCTGTGTCTGTGCACGTGCGCCATCCATTGACTGTATGTTCGCTTTACTTGCCCCCACATGACGCACTTGATGAAGTGGCCCTCACCGACCTTGTTACACACCTCCCCTAGCCATTCATTATTTGTGGTGATTTTACACACCTGCATACCATACCGTTGCTCAGGCTACTCTCGCTCGGTTATTTCATAACCGGCAACGTGCGACGCAGCCCTTTGAGATTCGCGCACAGGATCACCTCGCTGCGATGTCTATGGCTGGTCTTCGTGATTTACGTCGCGGTTGGAGCAGATCTCCATCTTGGCTCCTCCGGAGATCCAAACGTGTTTTAGATTTGACTAATTTTAAGAAAGATAGCACACCAAATTTTACATTCCAATCTCAGTTTTTTAACATTTTAGATGTGCATCACAGTTTTACTGTTATTTACACTGACGCCTTCAAACAGGAGAATTTCCTTGGCTGTTCATTGGTGTTTCCTGATCATGTTACCCGGATTCGCCTCCCTGCTGAATATACCGTTTTCGCTGCGGAGCTTCACGCGATCCTGAAGGCACTGGAGCAGATGAATCGTGATCGGGGCGATCGATTTCTTCTCTGCTCCGATTGTGTTAATGCCTTACAATCACTGCAGAACCTGTACCCGACTGAGGAGATGGTACAGCTGATATTTGACCAACTCTACGTGCTCCAACTGCGGAGTAAAGAGGTATCCTTCTGCTGGGTGCCTGGCCATGTCGGAATATGGGGCAATGAATAGGCCGATCGGGTTGCCAAGGAGGCCTGCAGAGAGCAGGAGGTGTTCCAGTGTCCTATCCCCTTGCAGTCAGTCATCTCTGCACTCCACAGGAAGTGCATGGAGTTGTGGGAGGACGAATGGCTGGCGGTGACGGCCAATAAACTGCGGTTGGTAAAGTCAACCACTCGGTCGTGGCGTTTCTCTTGCCAGTTGCTCAGGCGGGAAGAGGTGTCCCTCATACGTCTTCGGATTGGGCACTGTCCTCTCACACACAGCTTTTTTATTACGGCGGGAGGATCCTCCGTTTTGTGATGCTTGTGGTGTGCACATCTCTGTCCGGCACAATTTAACAGACTGCATTTTAAATCGTGATGCACGGGCAGAAGCACAAGTTGATGGGGATCTGCCTTCTGTTTTAGCTAACGATGAGACGTGTGTGTCTAGGGTTTTTAAGTTTTGTGATGTGTCTGGATTCTGGCCTAAACTTTTAGGCTGGAGGTTTTAGTGTTTTGCAGAGTGGCTGACTCCTCCCCTTTTTTCCTTGCCGTGAGCCAGCCACTTCCATCTGCTATATAGTTTTAGCTCCCTCTACCATTTTCTTCCTGTGTTGTCCATGTTTTACTGCTGACACCCTGCTTCATCCCACGCTTCAGTGTGGGTGAGCACATATTTTTCAACGATTGTTTCCCCTGTTTTATGTTCCATTTTATATTCCTGTTCCGGGATTTTTCTTGACACCCGTCTCACTATGTTACTGAACGGGCGCTGAAGACCTTGCGCCCAAAACCCCCCTACTACTGCTACTACTACTATTAGTTACGTGATCTACCCATCTAATCTTCAGCATTCTGCTGTAGCGCCACATTTGGAAAGCTTCTAGTCTCTTCTTGTCTAATCTGTTTATCGTCCATGTTTCACTTCCATACGTGGCCACACTCCATACAAATACTTTCAGATAGGACTTCCTAACAGTTAAATCTATACACGATATTCTCTTCTTTAGAAACGCATTCCTTGCGTTAGCCAGTCTACATTATGTATCCTATCTACTTCGACCAATTATTTTGCTTCCCAAAGAGCAAAACTAATATATTATTTTAAGTGTCTCATTTCCTACTCTAATGCCATCAGCATCAGCTGACGTAATTCGACTGCACTCCATTATTTTTGTTAGGTTTTGTTGATTCTCATTTTATAGCCTCCTCTGAAAACACCATTCTTCCAGGTACTCTGCTAGTCTCTAACAAAATTACAATGCATCAACAAATGTCAAAGTTTTAATTCCTTCTCCATGGACCTAATTTCTGATTTTTCTTCAGTTTCCTTTATTACTTGCTCAATAAGCAAATTGAATAATATGGGGGATAGGCTACACCCGTGCTTCACTCCTCCTTCTCAACCAATGCTTCCCTTTCATGTTCTTGGACTCTTATAACTGCCATCTGGTTGTAAATAGCCTTTCGCTCACTGTTGATTGGTTGGTTTGTGGGATTAAAGGGACCAGACTGCTATGGTCATCGGTCCCTCGCTCACTATATTTTAACCCTGCCACCCTCGTAATTTGAAAGAATTGCAATCAACATTGTCAAAAGCTTTCTCTAAGTCCACAAATGCTAGAAACGTAGGTTTGCATTTCCTCAACTTTTCTTCTCAGATACGTCGTACGGTCAGTATCGCCTCACGTGTTCCAACATTGCTAAGGAATCCAAACTGACCATCTCCGAGGTTGGCTTCTAACAGTTTTTCCGTTCGTCTGTAAAGCATCAAAGTTAATATTTTGCAGCCGTGATTTATTAAACTGATAGTTCAGTAATTTGCACTTCTGCCACCACCTTCCTTCTTTGGGATTGAAATTATTACATTGTTCTTGATGTCTGAAGGTATTTCGCCGCCGGTCTCATACATCTCGCTCACCAGAAGGAAGGTTTTTGTCAGTGCTGGCTCTCTCAAGGCTATCAGTGGTACAGATGGAATGTTGTCTACTCCCAGGCTCTTGTTTTGACTTACCTCTTCCAGTGCTACATCAAATTCTTCATGTAGTATTATATGGACATTTCATCTTCATATACGTCCTCAAGTATATCGCCCTTGCATATACCATCTACATATCCCTTCCACCTTTCTGGTTTCCTTTCATTACTTAGAACTGCTTTCCCATCTGAACTCTTGATTTTCATGCAGGTGAGTTTCTTTTCTCCTTCCATCAACGAAATTCAATATGTCTTCTGTTACTCAAGAATGTCTACTGACCTTCCTCTTGTTACTGCTTGATCCTCTACTAGCCAACCACAGTGGCCAGTTGTAGGTTAGAAACCTGCTTCGGGCATGGAGGTGTGTGATGTCCTTTGAGTAGTTAGGTTTCAGTAGCTCTACGTTCTAGGAGACTGATGACCTCAGATGTTAAGTCGCATAGTGCTCAGAGCCGTTTGAACCATTTTTGATCCTCTACGACCTTCATTATTCCATTTCTCAAAGTTACCCATTCTTCTCCGACTGTTTCTTTTCCTGTACTTGTCAATTGTTCCCTAATGCTCCATCTGAAAGTCCCCACAACCTCTGGTTATCCAGATCTCATATCCACAAATTCCTATTAAATAGTCATGGGAATCACAATAAGAGCCAACTTTGTGCGTCATGATTTATGAACGTAAGTTTATTTTATTAATTTGGCACTCCACAGCTGCAATACGTTTAATGAAAGATGTAAATAGCTCCATCATCAACAGCTGTCAGAAGTTTTACTAAATTACCTTGTTTTCGACCAAAAAGTGAACATAGTCCTGGCACTGCATTTATAGCATATCTTTCTCTGCCTTTATGTCTCATATATACAAACCCTTAAGTCTTGTTATTATACATATAACTAATACACATTTCCTATCTCTAGACAAACTTAGAAAGACTCTGACAGTAGTTGATGGTGAAGCTGTATCAATATGTATACCTCAAACCTAATAAGTACTATATGCATTACTAACATAATGTACTGGACTGTGTCCTTATTCATTAACGTCTCCAAGAACTGAAATTGTTGATGCAAATACTATCCTAACCAGATATTATTTGTTTTCCTGTTTTTGGCTTGTTTTTGCTTGTTTTTCCTTGTTTTTGGTTGTTTTTGCTTGTTTTGGCACGTTTGTTTGGCATGTTTGTTTGGCTTATTTCTCTGGCTTGTTTCTATGGCTTGTTTGTCTTTCTCGTTTATGTGTGGCTCGTTTATGTCTGGCTCGTTTTTGTCTGGCTCGTTTTTGTCTGGCTAGTTTTTGTCTGGCTAGTTTTTGTCTGGCTAATTTTTGTCTGGCTAGTTTTTGTCTGGCTAGTTTTTGTCTGGCTAGTTTTTGTGTCGCTAGTTTTTGTCTCGCTAGTTTTTGTCTCGCTAGTTTATGTGATACTCGTTTTCTTCTGGATCGTTTTTGTATGGCTCATCTCGTTTTTGTCCGTCTCGTTTTTGTCTGGCTCGTTTTTGTCTGGCTCGTTTTCTTCTAGCTCATTTTTGTCTGGTTCGTTTTTGTCTGGCTCGTTTTTTTCTGGCTCGTTGTTTTTGGGGAAGTTTTCTTTGTCTTGCTTGTATGTAACCATTTTTGGTAGAATGGAAGAAAAAAATGAGCACAATTTTTTTGAGTATAGTAGTAGTATAACTGACTTTCGAGTAAATACTTCTTTAAAAGTGAATACCATTAACTGAATATGACAGTTATGTTTAACACATTCTCCTTCACGGTTTGCAAACTGCTGCTATATTCTAAAATAAAAAAATCCTCAGAATGTACTTAAAATTTGGTTTATTGCCAAAAATTTCATAATAAACTCTTTAGACTGTTCAATTACACTTTAGTAAAGTGGGCCCAACATAACAGGCTCTGATGTGGCGTTAACTCGGAAATGTTACTGCAGCGAATTTCCCTCGATGTGTGCCAGAATGAAGTTCAGGACACCTACACCCCACTTCATGTCACCAAATAATTCAAACATCTTGAAACTGCCGACCCGCCGCCGATCTCACCCTGGTTTCTGCATCCTTCAAGAATTTCTGCATCAGTAGGCTGAAGCATGATTTCAAGCAGCGTGACTTCACCGATTTGTGAACCTACGAAAGAAGATGAACGGAATTGTAATAATAACATAATTTCATCAACTTATTATTTAGTGCTAACAAGTGAAATTGATGGAATATAATATTAAAAACGTTTTGTTGTATGAGCTATCCCTGCTAGCAATCGAAAACCTTAGTTGTCAGTACAGATTTGTAACAGTAAGAAGTTTTGTGGTCTCTCAAATTAAAGACTGATTTGTGAGACTGTGTTCTTACACCTAACATGTCCCTTAGTCATCGTACATAATACGATCGATAAGGTGGCACTAATAGTATAAGTGCTGCATCCTACAGGATAAAGTTCAGAGTCAGTAGATTATTTTCTAAACTTCGGTGACCTGAAAATGATTCAAATCCGAATAGCGAAATACAGTTCTTCCGTTTAACAGTCACAACATAACTTCACAGCACTACAGTTCTATGAAGGCCTTCCCGACCTGTATCTGAATGTTTGAAATATTACAATGTGGTAACGAGTGTCTTGGTTATACAAAACAAGTGTTGTATAGGTTATAGGTACGTATCATTTGCTAATAAAAACAAATGTTTGACATACTTACATCATTAATGCTGCTGGCAATCAAGAACCGAACTTGCCAATACGGATCCAAGGCATATTTGTAGAACACTGGAAGAATGTGCCAGTATATATCATCGGATAGTTTCTTAGATTTAAACAAGGCGATTAAAAGCTTTGTCGCCTCCAAGCGAAGCCCAATCTGTAACAATTAACGTAGGTTGTAGAAATTGATTTACTACTGTATGTCGTAGTTAAGGAAAGTATGTGGATAAAAAATATCGTTATGTACCTTATCTTCCAGAAACGTCTCCAAAATAGGCACAAGGTGTGAAGCATAGAATGTGACATCAGCTTCTTCAGCTATATCAGTGAACATAGACAGTGCCATTCTACGCACTAGCAAATCATCATCAACACACAGGCGATGATTTATTTCAGCTAGGTGTTCTGGAAAAGAAAGAAACATGAAAACAACTTGATTTTAATATAATAGTTGGCTACAGAGGTGTAATTTTCGATTAGATTCGAAAATTCTGTTCGTCAAATTTGGTTAATTACCTCTTACTGTGGGAGTAACACGTCCATAAATGGTGCACAGATCCCTGCATGCCAATAGCCGGGACGTACTCCTTTCTTCTGCCACTAACTTTTCTATATTCGCGACAGCGTCCTCATAGATCTGCGCTGTCAAGTCACTGCCGTCACTGATCGTTGATTTGTGCTCATATACTTCTCCAAGAGTACACTCATACCAAGTGGGTGCCTGAAAAAAAAAAAAGGCCATTAAGAAAAACGAACACTGAAAATCAGATAATTTATCAACATCTATATACAAGTGTGATAACCCAGATAAATTCTAGATCCTCGAAAAATTACTGACTGTCATTGACAACACAAACCGGATTGGCCATTAGAACACAATAACTCAGTTCCGAGTTTTGTGACAAGTAAGCGTGTGTCTTGATTGCAGAGAATTTTTGCTAATGTGTCCAAAAAGGTCCGAAAGTTAATCTGTTAATCTTTATTGCTGCACAATCTTACAAATTTCTAAACAGACGATTCAGATGCCTCTGATATTCCTATGGATTGTCTGTTAAAATGACGGAGGGGTGTCAGATAGTTCAAATAAAACGCAGTGAAGACCTTTATCATCGTGTATGCCCTGCTTACTACAATTTTATTGGAAGATCATCCAGCCGTTTGTTTAGAGCTTTAAAATGTGCGCGTACGTGGAGAGAGCACACGCCCGCACATTTAGCCTATTCAAGTATGAGTGTAATACGAGAGTTATTAGTAACAAATATTTACTTCCGTATTTAATTCTTGATCCTGCTATAGAAATACGAGTTAGGGAGATATGACTTTGCACTGTATATCAAACGTTAACTTGATGTAGTAAGTAATTCACGACTTTTACCGCAGTATGAACGTTGTTACCCAAGCGTTGTGACATACCTCTTCAGGCAGCGAGGCACCGCACCAATGCGACATCGCGATGTTCATGCCCGGGTCGCAGATCATCTCGTCATCGTCATCCTCATAGAAGGGCTGCCTACGCCTGAGGAACACCCAGAGGCAGCATCCTCCTTTCTTGCACAGCAAACTCCGCAACATACTCCGAAACATCTGTGAAATCAGAGGCATGTATCACAAGCTGTGTAATGGCGTAAAACGTTGATTTGTCCTATTATGCTGTAGAATACTTTGTCTCATGTCATCTCTAAGCAGGCGAGATGAGTGCCAAATCTTTGAGAAATAACTAGAGTGAGCGACATTGTTTGCCTCTTAGAAATCAGTAACAGAAAATATCGTGATGCAGGTCAGTCGACTGTCATAACTGAATGATCATTCCGATTGTTAATTTGCATACCAAAAAGTGTGCAGATCATAGAGAAACCGTGCTCTCCTCCTCTTAAATTTTCTATCTGTGTGCAAGAATAGATGCTTCCTAACAAAACATTAGGGTTGTATCTATTAATTTTATGTCATTGTCACCATTAGCGGCCGCAAGATTTAAGGTGCTTCAAGTGATTGTGTTATTGCTGTCAACGGCATACGTACATGTTGTAAGAAAAATTATACGTGTTTCTTCCGTTCGATGTCATTACGCATGGAGGGCAGGTACTTAGAAAATTGTTATGACGTCTGGACAAATTTTAAGTGATCAGAGTTTGGTGCAAAGATTTCATGACACCCTTCAACTAAAATGAGCGTAATTAAACGAGCGTAACGGAAATCCAGACTCCCTGGTAACGGTACCTCATGGCGAATACGTGCTGCCATACCGTTTACATCTAAAATTGACCGAAACTAGAATTATTACTCTTAGGTCAGGAACATAAAATTAATGTCTGTGATTGTTTCTGGAATTTTTTCACAAATTGAATTATGGTTTCTAGTCACCTTCCTGATGCCTGCGAACTTTGTACACTATACGAGGGCGACCACCTGTTATAAATTATTGCAAAAGTAAAGTATATCATTTTTTTTACATTTATTGCATTTTTCAGCCTTGGCTCACTCTCATTAAATACCGGTTTCGTCAAATCGTCATCAGACGACTTCTTTTATAAGACGTGAGATGGGAATAGTGAATATCGATGGACTATTCTCAAAATATAAGTATCTTCTATATAAAGCTACTTGAACCTGAATGCGTTGCGTATTCAGTCTTCAAAGTATGAGTAGAACGGAAATGTACCGTTGCTATGTGACGTACCGAACTGCGTATATACGTGGATGTTATCTTTCCTTAAAACAGATCTCCTAATGAATATTTGTAACTAGAAACCAGTTGTGACGCTATCTGAGTGGCCCGAGACTGAAAAATACAATAGATTTTGTCCGCAGTGCTGTACCATTTTGCTCCCTAACATAATTCACATCGAGTGGTTAAAATGCTTCTCTGTTTCATTTAAGATGAGGAATAGATTTCTCTGTGTAAATAGTTCAGAAATGAATTTACGGACGTTTGCATCGACAAAGTCTTTATGTTTGATATTGTTGAAAAAGATAGCATTTGTTATCTTCCGTCTACTGTAAAACCATGTGTACTCTTGCTTGTTCATTGCATTGTATATCAAAGTCTGTCTGTAGATTTTAACAGCCTGTAACACGCCTAGTGTTCGATTATTCATTTCACTGCCTCCAATATACACTACATGATGAACAGAGTCGGCTGACATTAATATCCACTGTACAATTTTGTTTCTAAAATCGATTTGGGTTTGCTGCACTCTTTTTCTGTTAACTGAAAGATCTGAAAATCATGGGCCATCCGCTCACTGTGGAATCATATGACAGTCATGCCATGATGAAGCTTTAGAGCTGTTGTGTTACTATTTCTACTCGAAAGGGACACAGAAAATTTGTATTATTATGAATAGACTAACATTTCATCGCAATACGAAATTGGAAATGTATGATTATTGGGCAACCATAACCATAGAAAGACTTGTTGTCCTTTGTGAAAACATGTTATGTTTGACAGTACGAGAACTAGTTTTTAACAATATGGAATCGGCGTAATATGGTGAAACGCTGAAGTAATTTAAATAAGAATTGTTTCCCCTTTGCCAACACCTTTGGGTATTCTTTTCCTATCAAAAATTCTGAAGTTGCCATAAAAAGGCAGCAGTGTATGTTATATCAGTCTATTCCTTTTACTTAGTTTCATCGGAGCAATGAAAAAATCTGAAGAACTGTTTTGAAGAAGTGGTGGTATGGCAGCATGGCTCAGGGTTTGATATTGCATCACATACATTATTGCACTAAAATACAGTTATCACTTTATAGGTAACTTATTGTAATTATTTCATTAATTCAAAACGCGATATGATTGTTCACAGAGATGAAGTGTGTCTAATATAATAGATGGCGGAATTACGTTTTAATGTGGGTAAAACTTTACGTCCTGATGATGAAAGAAAACTAAGTAACATATCTATTTGACAAATGCGATAAGGGAGATTATTAAGAAAGACTATGTAATGGTTTGAACAGTGTTTATATAGTTACGTCCCCTAGACGAGCCATCCTGTCACGTAGTAAAGCAGCTACAGCCTAATAATGATGTTTTAAACACGTTTAATCAGAAAAGAATGTCACACTACCGCGATAACTGACTCTACTGTCGCAAATCATGACGACAAATTTTTCTCGCATGACGGGACCGAACTGAAAATGATTCTGATACACAATCGTAATTAATATGTTTTACGACAGAAACATTCACGATGGCATAGGAGCTGGTGTCGGAGTTAGCTTGCACTAAATTCCAAATGTATCACGAGTCTGAACATGCAACACGAATGCTTGGATTGCCACAACTTACCCTAACATCACAGATAACTAAGACTGTAGTATTTTAAGTGATAGGCAACTAATTCTTAAATTTTCCAACATTCCTATACGCGTGCATTGTTGGTTTCTACTAATAACTCAAAAGAAAACAATAATTTATCTATGTGCGATATGGAACTGAGCTTTCAGAACTGCCTGTCTTGCTTCACGCAATTCGCCCTCGAACATTTTCTTATCAGACGGTTTTACACCTCAGGTCTATCAGTGAAAATAAGTATACACAGCCTGGGCAGTCAATGAAACGAGAGGTATCTGATGCTTACCTCACACCAGAAGAATCTTCACACTCGAGACAAGAAAAACTTGACTACGAGAAAACCACTTTCTTCCTCATACAGCCTTGGACTGATTCTAGGCAACGTCACACGTCGCTTTCTACGAGTTCCTATTGTTGGGGTCTTCGCTCGTCGCCTCAGCTTAGCAGTAGAGAAACGGTCTTCTTAACTCACATATTAGAGGAAACGCTTGGTTCAATCATAAAGGCAATTTCCGCCAATTTCGTATTTCCAAAGTAGTATTGCTCCTGTTTACTGCTAATATCATCAACATATTGCCAGTAACTATGTTGATAGTTGCGCCGGACTTGCGAGGAGTCATCGGCATCAAAGTAAGTGGCTTGATCTTTTTGTATTCTTTCGTGTACTATCCGCACTACCTGCACATTTTCGTTTTGAATTTACGAAGCTAATACGAAAGAGAAAATAAATGAAATTACATTTAGTTCAAAGTTAACTGATGTATTTTATTGACGTCAGTCGAAGGCGTGATATTGTTGTCTGGGATTGCCTTAAGAGACGCTCGTACCACATCTTACTTTGTGCTATCAGTCATACTTCATATGACACAATAATGGTTCAAATGGCTCTAAGCACTATGGGACTTAACATCTGAGGTCATCTGTTCCCTAGACTTGGAACTACTTAAACCTAACTAACCTAAGGACATCACACACATCCATGACCGAGGTAGGATTCGAAACTCCGACCGTAGCACCAACGCGGTTACGGACTGAAGCGCCTAGAACCTATCAGCCACAACTTCTAGCCTCGTATGACAATTCGTCTAGAAGGGGTCCAAGCAGAACCCATCCTTCCTTTTTGAAGAAATCGCTAGTGAACTGCACCGCTCCTAATCCTTCTGCAATGCTCGACACATCCTGTCTGTGCATCTGTCTCTACTGACATTGTCGGATACATAGGGTTCTCATAGTTTCAGATTCTCCTCCAGCTTTGCGTATTTTGCATATTACGGTGACCACGGTACTCGGGAACTGACGTACGTCATAAATGTGTCAGTAATAATTGACAGTCGAATGTTAACACGTTTCGTAATGTGATTAGTTGCTTCAATTTTTATCTTACATCAATATTTTAGAGTTTTCGTTGATGATTTACTGAGATTCATTTTATGTTTATCTCCTAGCTCTGGAGAAATAAGAGTTCTCAGTTTTGAGTGATGACGTTATTTAGTCTTTATGTTCTAGTAATGAAGATGAATCTATAAGGAAAGATGAAGTGGGTTCTTAACTACATTATTTGAAGGTATAATCGCAAAAATGAGCATTGATGCCATTTTCATTCCATTCGTTGATTTCATTAAGCTATCAGCCTTAAAAGTTGTAATGGATTCCTTTATTGGGAAACAAATTATGAACACTACAGGCAGCGAAACAATTCAAAGACTACCACAACCTGGAATGGTCCCTCACAAAGATAGATCATCTGCTAAAAGAAAATTTCTGCGTGAGGTGTCCACTGACCCATAATCAACACGCATCTTTGTTTTGCTGTTAGTGGCTGAGAATTAGAAGCCGTTCTTCTTTTCGGGAACAATAGTTTCAGAGCGGTGGTTCTCCAAATTAACTCAGTGGAATCAACAGAAATGTTAAGGAAAATACATTGCGATGCAGTAACATAGTGGAAAGAACTGCGAGAATACGAAGAAGAAAGAAAATCAGATTCGAAAGATGAGGCGCAGTTCCACGAAAAATTGAAAAAAGGTGTTTACGTTAGTTGAGAGAAGATTAGAAACATAATTGCGACTAATGAATGATCACCAAAGAAAAAATCATTCAATACAAAATATTCATATTTATACAGCACATTCTGAAGAGCAGCTACACGTTCGGAAGTGTGTCAGAAGTATTTACCATGTGCATTCTTATGTCGTGGTGGATGCACCTTAAATTGCACTGAGGTCGTACTTAGAAATACTGCACAGCTCCATCTTCTGCAACTTGTCACCAGTCCTACAATAGCGCATGAGATCTGTGCACAGGCGTTATATTGGATTATTCAGTTCCCACACGTTACACCACCAAAGACTGTTCCAAATTGAGTTTGTTTTTTTGCAACCTTTTTCAGTTTTCCGAAGATCTTTCGTCGCCATACAGAATCCCATTGTTTTCTAACGTAGAGCTAAAATATTTAGGAGCTACATACGGACGTCTTGTAGTAAGAAATTATTCGATTCATTGAAATACCACGATAGATGTTACATTCGTAAGCCGTTCGTCGAGTCACATATACTTGAATCTCTTCAAGTAGTGGGTAGCTGGATCATAAAAATGAATTCATCCATTTAAAATAATTTGTGTAACGTTATGTGACAAAGAATACTATCTCCGAATAATTATTTGGGTGCTGTTTGGTATTTAAGCCAACGTACTTTTCAATTTGGAATGTCGGCCTCTTCTCATGATAGCTTACAGAATTTGAAGGAAATGTATTACTGTTGCACATTCTACGCGGGGCCCACGTATTTGAGGCTTACAATAAGGGTATTGCTATTAGTACAGGAAGAAAACATTTGTTGAATCCCACTCACAGTTAAAACAAAATTTTGTATCCTTAATGTGAAATGCATTACATTCGAAGTCGGAAACCTATTTTTCCAGCACGTACGTAATGGTAAAAAATTAGGGCTGCATATTGTCAGCAAGTTCAGTTCTTTCTTGCAATATTGAATCGAACTGTTACGCGAAAATGGTTACAAAAATTAAAAAAGAAATAGTTTACTTTCGGCAGCACCTTCAGTTGTTATTTTCCCATTTTGAATTTGCCAAAGTAATACAGCAATGTGGGTTACGCCAGTCGATTCCTTTTCATTAGTTTGATCAAAAAATTAATTGACTGTTCGCAAACAAATCTACAAAACTGTTAGTACGGCTTAGACACAGGTGGGTTAATGTACTAAAATAAAGTTCTTAGTTCAGTAATTATACGATATGAATGTACACGTTAATGAATGACGTCCGACATCAAACGTTGAGGCACTAACTTTATAGCGTGGGAAAACTATTACGTCTTGATAAAGCAAAGCGAAATGCCGTACGTATGAAACACACATAGAAAGGAAGAAAATGGTGGTAAATGTAGTACACTTGTGAAAAATTTAGGTAATTACGGTTCACAGACGACATCCTGACGGAACGACAGCTTCCAAGAGCGTCCGCATAGGTAGCTGGTGTAATCAGGTAAACACAGCAGTCGTCCTATTTAATGACGTCAGGTGATAGCAATTGTAGATTATCTATCAACCTCAGAAGTAACTTCAATCAGAAAGGAACAGATAACTAGCTAGAAAGCTGCCTCTTCTACCACAAAGCATTATGAGTAATTTCTATATCTCTTCCGATGAAAATCCACAATTCAACGAAAAAATCAATCGTTCAAATTCATTAATTTAGCTAACACACCAGTTTATTCAGTTTCTGAGCCAGTATTAAAAATCATGCTAACTGATGTCACTGTTATTAACTTCTACATTGTGTCGCGAGTCCCAACACGCAAGCAGGCTACTGTGGAGTGCTTCCGGTATCTTACTCCAAACTTAAGCGTAACATAACAAGGATCTATGACACCATAATATTTTAAGCGATACTTAAGTATTTGTAAAATTTCCGTAGATCCGTTTGCGCCTGCATTGTAAGTCTTGCTTCATAGCTCAGAAGCAAATTATCTACAAGCGACCTTTAGTAGTATTTCAGAAGTACGTCTTCTGTATTATGAAACACGGACTGATGTCGCTTCTCATCAAACTGTTTTACAGCTCAAGCCTATGAGTGAAAATAACTATCGAAATCCTAGGCAGTCAAATAAACGAGAAATATTTGACGCTTACCTCGCACTAGAAGAGTCTTCACAGGCAAGGCAAGAAGAACTTGGCTACGAGCAAACCGCTTTCTTCGTTAGCTAGCCTCAGACTATTTCTAGGCAACGGCACATGCTGTTTGCTACAAATACCTATTGTTGGCGTAATCGTTCGTCGACTATGGTCAGCAGTGCAGAGACGGTCTTGTTAATGCAAATGTTACAGTTAGTGCGTGGTTGTTGCTATTTGGGATGGTAAATTTAATAGGTACAGCACGTTAAATAATGAAAGAGAATTTCCAAGAATTTCACATTGCCAAAGGGGTATTGGCGTGTTTATAATTATTATCATCGATGCATCGAGTACGATAATAACGATAGTCGCATCCGGCTTGAGAAAAGAAACTACTAATAAAAAATCACTAGTTTCATATATAACGCAAGTCATTCATTTTCTTATTTCTTTTCGAATGTCAGTTGACTAAGACTGATAGTTCATTTCTGTTGCGAAATGTCGCAAAACATGTGACCCATAAAATAACTGAACTAAAATTCATTTAAAACTGGTTGTAATATTTATTGAACATCTCTCTGTGACGTAACATATTACTACATGGCATCCATAACAGAAACTTAGTTGAGCTTAATCAGTGATGTTTTCCGTTACAGGAGTATATTGTAGCCATTTAGAAGCAATACATACACAAAAATACAAAAAATCTGAGTGCAAAGTAATTGCAACTTACCAACTTCCACGTAGATTCACCAAATCATACCTACAGTTACCTCTCATGACCTTGGAAACTCGCATATACTGAAACATGTATCGTAAACTTGTTTCGGATTGCGTAGCACAAATCTTTATTTTGCTTATATGCTTAGCCACACTACATTAAGAAGTGATGGGACATTGATAAGTATATAAAGAGATGGCTTACATAAGGTATATAACGGCACTGCCTCGGCGGTGCTGTCATTTGTGCTCAGGTGATCCATGCGAAAATGTTTCCGACATGATCACGGCCGCGCGACGTTAATAAACAAACTTTGAATGCGGAATGATAGAGCTAAACACGTCGAACATTCTGTTTTGGAAATAATTATGGAATTACACGTTACAAGACCCCAGGTGTCAGGGGTGTGGCGAATAGACCAAATTTGACGTATTACGTCTTACCACGGACAAAGCAGTCGCTGACACCCTTCACTTGACGACCAACCATAGCGGCGTTTATTTGGAGCTGTCAGTGCAAATACAAACGCAACACTTTGTGAAATGAGCGCAGAAAGCAGTGTGCGACCCACGACGAACGTATCCATTTAGTCAGTTAGGCGAAATGTGGCTTTTGGGATACGACAGCAGAGACCGACGGAAGTCCCTTTTCTAAAAGATGGTTCAAATGACTCTGAGCACTATGGGACTTAACATCAGTGGTCATTAGTCCACTAGAACTTAGAACTACTTAAACTTCACTAACCTAAGGACATCACACACATCCATGCCCGACGCAGGATTCGAACCTGCGACCGCAGCTGTCCCGCGGTTCCGGACTGAGCGCCTAGAACCGCTAGACCACCACGGCCGGCTTTCTAAAAGAACTACATCGCTTACAGCCCTCTCCTTTTCATGTCACCATATCAGTTGGACCCTAGAAGACTGGAAACCGTGTGTTCCTCAGGTGTGTCCAGATGTCAGTTGGTAAGAGCTTTTTTTAGGGAAAGGGTGTAGCTCAGACGCCACAAAGCGATGCACCCAAGTAGTCAACAAGGCTCTGCGCAAGCTGATTGTAACTCCATAACGTTGTGGGTCGTGTTTACATGGAACTGACTAGGTCTTCTGATCTAACTGAACCTATAATTGACTGGAAATGTTTAAGTTCGTCTACTTGTGGCCATTTACCGCCTTTCTTGGACTTAATAGACCCATGAAAAAGACACTATGGTAGAGATCTAGTGTAGCTCAGTAAACACAAAGCGATGCACCCAAGTAATCAACAAGGCTCTTCTCAATCTGGTTGTAACTCCATGATGTTGTGGTCTGTGTCTACATGGAACTGAGTGTGTTTTCTGGTCTAGCTGCACCTATAATTGACTGAAGATGCTTATTTTCAGCTATTCGGAGACCATTTGCAGCCATTCGTGGACCTAATATTCCCATGAGAATGCGGCATGTCACCGGGAAACAATTCTTTGCTATGGGTTCGAAGAACATTCTGGAAATTTCGAATGAATGATTTCGCCACCCACATCGTCCGACATGAAACACATCGAACACGAGGTCAATTAGTACGCAAAATCCTGCACTGGTAACACTTTCGTAGTAACACCTATGAGAAATAAATATACATTCAAATATCTTCCGAAAATACGGATTAATCCATACTAAGCGGTGTAAGCCGACCTAACAAATATAGTTTTCTGACAACTTCGACGGAAAAAAATGAATTGCGGGGAGTTGAAGTTAAGATCAATCTGCATGTCAGCGCAAACGTATTGTCACATAATGTCTCTTTCTATAGTTACGGAACTGAGAAGGGAGCCTTGTAGTAATTGTAAACAGACATTTAAAACGCGAGCGAAACACAAACCCATGTACAGAGTAATATTATTGATAAGTATTACCTCCAGACAGTGTATTAAAATAGTACATAGAACTTTTTACGAAGTAAGTTCTAAAATATCAAAAATAGTTTACTAAATATTTTAAGACACTGTACATAGTTAGGTATGGCAGTGTGATGGGCCGTATCGAATGTTGTTACTCGATTTTTTTCCGTAAGGTGAACTGTACATTACATTGTCTCTTAGATACCCGTGAGATACAATAACTTCACATACGTTACTAAAAAGTCAGATATAAAAATATCAAAAAATGTTTTGCCTCACCTAACTTCTGGAACCCGTACGCAAAATTGGAATAGAGGTCAACATAAACATCATTTCCGCCCTTTTTAATGCTAATGAGAACCACACGTTGCATGTTGTACCACCTTACAGCGAGACCTTCGGGGGTGCTGGTGCAGACTGCTGTACACACCGGTACCCCCAATATCCAGCAGCACGTCATCTTGAATAGAAGGCTGCCTGTATCCGTCGTGGCATATTATCCACAGGTTCATCAAGGCACTGTTGGTCCAGATTGTCCCACTCCTTAACGTTGGTACGGCGTAGATCCCTCAGAATAGTTGGTGGGTCACGTCTTCCATAAACAGACGGTTTCAATCTATCCCAGGCATGTTCGATAGTGTTCATGTGTGGAAAAGATGTTGGTCACTCTAGTCGAGCGATGTCGTTATCTTGAAGGAAGTCATTCACTAGATGTTCACGATGGGGGGCGCGAATTGTCGTCCATCAGGAGTAATGCCTCAACAATATGCTGCCGATAAGGCTGCACTGTCGATTCGAGGATGACATTCACGTACCGTAAAGCCCTTACGGCACCTTCCATGATCACTAGTGGCGTACGTCGACCCCACATAATGCAACCCCAAAACAACAGGAAACCTCCACCTTGCTTCACTCGCTGGACCGTGTGTCCAACAAGTAAGGCGTTAGTCTGACCGCGTTGCGTTCAAACACGTCTCCGACGATTGTCTGGTTGAGGAGAGCTTGATGCCAACCCTGAGCGGTCAATTCGGCATGTTGTTGGACCGCGCTGCACGGTGTCGTCGGGCGTGAAGCTGAGCATCATGCAGTCTATTGCACACATTGTGAGTCGTGACACGACGTCCTGTGGCTGCACGGAAAGCATCATTCAACATTGTGGCTTTGCTGTCAGCGTTCCTCTGAGCCATAATCAGCACGTAGCGGACATCCACTGCAGTAGTAACCCTTGCGGAGATTGTGCGAGGCATGTCATCGTCAGTTCCTGTCTCTCTGTATCTCCTCTTGGTACGAAAATTATCGCTTTGGTTCACTCCGAGACGACTGGAGACTTCCCTCGTTCAGAGTTCTTCCTGGCACAAAGAAACAATGCAGACGCCATTGAACCTCGGTATCGACCGTCTAGACATGACTGAACTACAGCCAACACGACACGTGTACCTCTTCCCTGGTGGAATGATTGGAACTGGTCGGCTGTCAGACCCCCTCCGTGTAAGACGTTCAGCTTATGCATAGTTGTTTATATCTTTGGGCTGGTGTAGGGACATATCTGAACGTCAAACGGATTGTGTCTGTGATACAAAATCCACAGTGAACATCTGTCTTCAGAAGTTCTGGGAACCGGAGTGACGCAAAACTTTTTTTGACGTATGTAGGACAGACAGAAAATGTATTTTAAAATCTGGATACTGCAGTAAATATGAGAGGCATTCTATCTCACTTATCCTTATTGCGTTTAGAATTATACCTCGTGATAATCCATTATACTTAGTTAACAGTGCGGCAGTTGGAAGCAACGAACGTTATTACACACGAAGGCTCCATTACATAAATTATTGCAACTTACTTATTTAATGTACGACATTAACAGGAAGTATTAAGAAATAACTTGCGATTATATATTTAAGGAATTAGACTCAAAGCTATTATGATCTAATTCTGGAAGTTGACTCTATAGTAATACCTAAAATCACGTAATTTGTACTTTAAAATTAAGACTGTGAATTAAAATAGATGCATTTAATCAGAGTTCAGCACCACGTGAAGAAATCATTTTATAGCAGAGGGACCAGGATTAATTGTCACTTGTTGGTCTTCGATACTTTCTTAGAGCGCAGTGTTTGACAATATGATGGATGATTTGTTCTTGGGCTCCCCAAACGGAGGCTGGGGAGTTTCCGAGTCCGCAGTTGTATAACACAGCATTGCTTCTCACCTGACCAGTTCTTATTCTGTTCAGTCTTGTTCACTTACTTCCCTTCAGATCAAATACTGGCAGACTGGCACATCGATCTCAAAAATCTTGCTGTTTTATTGTTGCGGTATTTCGTATCTTGCCCAGCTATTCTTTAATGTTAAACTTTTCGTTGTTTCTTTCATCACCGGCCGGCGTGGCCGTGCGGTTCTAGGCGCTACAGTCTGGATCCGAGTGACCGCTACGGTCGCAGGTTCGGATCCTCCCTCGGGCATGGATGTGTGTGATATCGTTAGGTTAGTTAGATTTAAGCAGTTCTAAGTTCTAGACGACTGATGCAGAGCAGAGTGCTCAGAGCCATTTTCTTTCATTACGCCACAGTATTTTGCATTATATGTATCTGTCTGGATGAGGGTCATTTAAGACTGTGTAATTTGGAAGGTCTTGGGGGACGGGGTTTATGCGACTATCTCAGTTCTCGATTGGTTTCTTCTTCGTGTCCCAGTTGTGCAACCAAGGAAACGGTTTGGATTTTAGTGTACCCATGAGCCAAACATAGACGACGAATAACTTTTGATCCAATGTCGATTATTCACAAGTCAATATTCGAGGGAAGAGAGACAGTTTCGTGATGGTCATTGTATTCATATGTAGAAAGAAACAAGTGAATCAGTTGCCACATCTCCATTTGTGCATGTAGTGTATTCTTGAAAGAAATACACAGCTTCGTAGGACACCTGCACCTGTCATTGAAGTAAGTTTAGAAATGAAGAAAAACGTGTGTACTTCATGTGAAGCGGCAAGGATTTACGGAACACGCCCTTCCTTTTGGAAAAAACTAGATAGCCAGCGAGCCACATATCTTGCTGCAGCGCTTGACACACAGTGCTTCGCACACGACTCTTATCTATGTTGGTCAGAACATAGAGATTAAGGAACCCTGCCCGTAATTCGTTGACTCTGTTGACAGTGCGAGACACATAGAGTTCTTAAGTTATCTTCTCCTCCAGCATTAAGTATTTTGTATACTGAAGCTACCAGAATTGTTAGGAATGAGGTGTGCTATAAATGAGTGGCAAACAGTTCGACATTATACAGGCAAAAGCGAAATTCGCGCACTCTGGCTTCGCAGCGCGATTCCTCACAAACGAGCGATAAAAAAAGTATTTCTCAAAATTTCGTATGGCGAGCACATCCGGCGGAAAAGGACGTTAAAGAGTGACAATCTAGCAACACTGTAACTATATGTATGGTGACTACCTCTGTCAGCACTAATCTGTTGTACTGTGCAGCGGCTGCTGTGTATAGAGTCGAGGGTTAGCATGCAAGAGATCGAGGATTCGATCCTATGTTGACGCATATGTTTTTTATTTGGTGAATGTAGTCCAGGTGGTACGGTATCTGGCATCATAATTGTCTACAGCGATTGCAGCGGGTCCTCTAGAAAACATTTACACTTACATACTACAATCGTAGAAATGGAAGTCTTGTCGGCTTTGGATGAAGCCCTTTCCACATCAAGGGCGTGAATTTATTTGCACCACTTCATCTACTAAATGCGACAATTGTTTTCTTTGTACCCTCCTCCAATGGTCCCATATATTAGTACAAACGATCATGCCTCGTTCAGGTCCATTACATTTCGTTAATGCCTTACGTCACCAGTAGAACTAACAACGTGCTTTGTGAATAATGTTCAAATTCGTTTAGTATTTGTATGTGCTATCACAATGGCCCCACTAATTATGCCTTTCAACATTTGCTCAGGTAATCGCATGCTGATTAGTACGTATGTCAATGCATTATTATTATTATTTTGATAATCTCAGGCATTATGTCTGGTTAAAAATGGTATGTTACGCGGACCTTGATCAAGCGTGACTTCTTTTTAACTGTACGGTGTATGGTACATTGCATTGAGGAACTTTTGGGTAATTGAACAAGTATCAATAATTACAGATTTCTGTAGTTGTATATACACGGTTGGATGTAGCTGTATTGTGTCGATGTACTGGTGGATATTGTGTGGTATGACCCCTGTAGTTGATAGTGTAATTGTTATAATGTCAACTTCATCCTGATGCCACATGTCCTTGACTTCCTCAGCCAGTTGTATGTATTTTTCAATTTTTTCCCCTATTTTCTTCTGTATATTTGTTGTATTGGGTATGGATATTTCGATTAGTTGTGTTAATTTTTTCTTTTTATTGGTGAGTATGATGTCAGGTTTGTTATGTGGTGTTGTTTTATCTGTTATAATGGTTGTGTTCCAGTATAATTTGTATTCATCGTTCTCCACTACATTTTGTGGTGCATACTTATATGTGGGAACGTGTTGTTTTATTAGTTTATATTATATGGCAACTTGTTAATGTATTATTTTTGCTACATCGTCATGTCTTCTGGGGTATTCTGTATTTGCTAGTATTGTACATCCGCTTGTGATGTGGTCTACTGTATCTATTGGTTGTTTGCATAGTCTGCATTTATCTTTTGTGCTATTGGGGTCTTTAATAATATGCTTGCTGTAACATCTGGTGTTTATTGTTTGATCCAGTATTGCAATCATGAATCCTTCCATCTCAATGTATATATTGTCTTTTCTAAGCCATGTGTTGGATGCGTCTTGATCGATGTGTGGCTGTGTTAGATGATACAGGTACTTGCCATGTAGTGTTTTCTTTTTCTAATTTACTTTCTTCGTATCTGTTGATATTACGTGATATAAAGGGTGAACAAATGATTATGAAATTGCAATGGTGTCGCCGATGTATTTATATGAGTAACTGCTTTGTGTATTTTGCTAATTTTTGCTCGTTCTGTAAAGAATTTTCTTAAATTGTCTACCTGTCCATAATGTAGGTTTTTTATGTCAATAAATCCCCTTCCTCCTTCCTTTCTGTTTTATGTGAATCTTTCTGTTGCTGAATGTGTGTGATATATTTTATAGTTGTGGCATTGCGGTCGTGAAACTGTATTGAGTGTTTCGAGGTCTGTGTTTCTCCATTTCACTACTCCAAATGAGTAGGTCAGTATTGGTATAGCATAAGTATTTATAGCTTTTGTCTTGTTTCTTGCTGTCAATTCTGTTTACAGTATTTTTTTGTCTTTGTCTATATTTTTCTTTTGTTCTTCTTTAATATTTGTATTATCTATTCCTATATTTTGTCTGTATCCTAGATTTTTATAGGCATCTGTTTTTTTAATGGCTTCTATGCAGTCACTGTGGTTATCCAATATGTAATCTTCCTGTTTATTGTGGTTTCCCTTGACTATGCTATTTTTCTTACATTTGTCTGTTCCAAAAGCCATATTTATATCATTGCTTGTCTTTTCCAAAAGCCAAATTTATATCATTGCTAAATACTTCTGTTATCTTTAGTAATTGGTTGAGTTGTTGATTTGTTGCTGCCAGTACTTTTAGATCATCCATGTATACCAAGTGTGTGATTTTGTGTTGGTATATTCCAGTAATGTCGTATCTATAATTTGTATTGTTTACCATGTTGGATAGTGGGTTCAGAGCAAGGTAGAACCAGAAAGGACTTAATGAATCTTCTTGATATATTCCACACTTGATCTGTATTGGCTGTGATGTGATATTATTTGAATTTGTTTGGATATGAAGTGTGGTTTTCCAATTTTCCATTACTGTATTTAGGAACTGCATCAATTTAGGATCTACTTCGTATATTTCCAATATTTGTAGTAACCATGAGTGGGGTACACTATCAAAAGCTTTTTGGTAATCAATGTATGCCTAGTGTAGCGACCTTTGTTTAGTTTTAGCTTGATATGTCACCTCTGCATCTATTATCAGTTGCTCTTTACATCCCCGTGCTCCTTTGCAACAGCCTTTTTGTTCTTCATTTATAATTTTGTTCTGTGTTGTATGTGAGATTAATTGCTGTCTAATGACTGAAGTTAATATTTTTTATATTGTTGTGTCTGCTTGATCTTTATATTTCAGATACATAATTACATGTGTAAGTGTATCAGGGAATGTGTATGGGTCTGCAATGTAACTGTTAAATAATTCAGTTAGATGTGAATGTGTTGAGGTGAACTGCCTTGGCCAGAAATTTGCTACTTTATCTTTTCCTGGAGCTTTCCAATTGTGCATAGAATTAATTGCTTGGGTGACTTCATGTTCCACAATTATCACTTCAGGGATTTGTGTTATCAACTTGTACCCACCATGCATATCTGTTATGTTGCACTTGGTTTGACCATATGTTGCTCCAGAAGTGTTCCACATCTGTTATGTTAGGTGGATTGTCTGTTCTAATGTGTGTGTCGTCTATTATCTGGTAAAATCTCTTATGGTTTGTGCTGAATGTTTGGTTTTGTTTCCTTCTATTTTCACTTTTTTTGTCTCTTCTAAGTCGTTTGGTCAATGCTTGTAATTTCTGCTTCTTTTCATCTAATTGCTGTGTCGCTTCTTGTTGTGAGCTTTTTCCTAACCTTTTTGTTTTTTGTCTGATATTTAATTTCTTATAAATTGTGTTAGCTGTCCAATGTCTTTTGTCAGTTTTTCTATTCTGATCTATAGCCTGTGTTGCCATGCTGGCTTTGTGGGTTCCTTCTGTGCGTTGGTTGGTTCTGATCTCTGCCTAGTGTGTATATTTAGTATAGTGAGTGCTCCTATATAAACCAGTAGTTGTAACTCTCCCATAGTTGTATTTTCATTTATTTTGTTGTGTATGATTGTGTTGATAGTTGTTATTGACGTTTCGACTTTTAGGTTATTTGGTGGTCTATGCAAGAATGGTCTAATATCTGTATTTGTGTCTTTGTACCCTATAGATGTCAGCTGAAATTTTTCTTCTATATCTAGCATGTGTGTCACTTCGTGTTCTATTTGTGCTTGTTCTGGTGGCTGTCTGAAGATTTCGTTCTCCTCTGATTGTTTAATTGATGTGTTTTGTTCTTGGTTTGTTTGCTCTGGGATATTTGAGACCATTCCCGTATTTTCTTCTCCTCCTGACTGCATATTATTTTGTTCCAGTATATGTTGTACTTGTTGTTTTATGTTTTCTAATTCTGACTGGGTGTCCTGTTAGTTCTGATTATTACACGGATCTGATCAGATAGTCGTTGTTCCGTTAAAAATTTTAATTCTGGGTATCTGGTAATAAATGTTGTGTATACTGATGATCTGTATCCAGTTGTGTTGGTTTCTAAGTTTGTTGCTTGGTAATAACAGAACATGAGGTGTCGGTTAACTTCATCTGACCCTCTCATCCTCTGTCTTTGTTTTCCTTCTAGGGTGGTTGCAGGAAGCATATTATGCAAAACACCTCTATTTGGATTTAAATAATTTTCCGTGTGGCTAGCAGTGTCGTTACCATTGTGGACGGGCATAGTGTTCATGCGTCGTCCCCGACTATGACAGCGCTTGTCCGAGGCTTCATTAGTTCTGTCCTGAACCAACTAATCACCCTAAATCGGGGGGTTAGCGCCATTAGTGGTTGGTTCTTTTCGTCACCTTTTACGACTGGCAGAACATACCGGAGGCCTATACTTTTTCCCGGGCCTCCACGGTATTATTATTATTATTATTATTGTTCTGTCGATAGGATTGTGGAAACATCGCGTCTATTTCCGTTAGGGCAACAGTGTAATTCGAAACCGAACATTTCACACTTAGCGGTGTCGGGATGAATCATACAGAACAGTGTCTGTCAGAGGGTACTGTGCATTAGGTACAATATAGCATAGGACCGACAGCGTGTTTATACTGTATGCGCTGTCCACGGGACAGGGACTACTTGCGAGCGGTGTAACGCTCCCATGACAGACTCCAATGTACATGCGTACACATATGAAATTTTCTCATTGTAAATCTCTAAATCAAGTGTGGCAGACATATGGCATAGACAAACGATGAATGTGTGGATATGCTTCCGGTGCATGGGGCATCTGATAACCGGACTGGTGTTTCCACTCGTGAATATGAGGCTAGATATCGCCGTCGACGCCATCCAGGAAAAAGAGGGTTCTGTCATCTGGAGCTGCGCCTTCGGGATTCAGGTTCTCTCCTTCCACCATCGTGTGACAGAGGTCATGCACTTACTCGCCGTTATTCAGCTACTGAGGAAGCTATTCTGGGGTTATAGACCAAGAACACCTGCGAAGTACACGTAGCGTAGCAAAACACCTGCGTGTCTTGCAAAGCACGGTCGTTAACATGCTGCACGAGTATGGACTACACCCCTATCATTATCCTTTCACACAACAGCTGCATCCTGCAACATCGCCATCAGCGGATGCTATTCTGTCAATGGTTCCAACGACAACTGTAAGCCAACGATGACTTTGTTAACATCGTAATATGGTTTGATGAACCAGCATTCACTTGTGAGGGTGTCTTGAATATGCACAATGCCCATCATTGGTGTGAGGTTAAACCACACATCACCCATGACTGTGGATATCAATTTCGCTTTGTTATCAACGTCTGGGCCATAACATTGGGCGACAGGTGTTTGGGCCCCTACATGTTGCCAAACCGGCTGACTGCACGAAGGTATTACTCATTCCTCGCGAACTATCTGCCTTAGGAGCTGTAAGATTTTTCACTACATATTCGGCTAAGGATATGGTTCCAACATGATCGTGCACCTCCACACTCTGTAATTAATGTGCGACAGTATTTGGACAGAACATTTCCAGGGTAATGTCTTGGACGTAGTGGTTCAGTTGTATGCCCACCGCTTTCATCTGACCTAAATCTCCTTGAGTTCTTCCTGCGGGGACACCTGAAGGTGCACAAATACACTACTCTGCCAACGAATGTGGAAGAATTGGTGTGCGTGAGTGTTCATGCTGCTCTTGTTACTGTGGATGCACCTTTGGTGCGAAGGGACCACACCTGTATGTTGCAGTAAGTTGCGCAATATTTGGACGTGGAAGGAAGTTGCTTTGAGCTTCTGTTGTTCTGAGGAAACGTATTCTGTTGTGAAGCTTATGTGATCATTAATATGGACACTATTATTGTCACAGGTTGCTACTGTGCTCGGACTGAGCGCTCTTATTACATGTAGTATAAATGACAAGTAGATGTGGTGTTAGTGTACTGTGCTGTAACCTTTGGCATTTCGAAACTGAAATAGTTTTTGTAGATATTCTGTCCTATGGCAGGTCAATTGGTTCAACTGTGTATTGCTTATTTGTCTAAACACGTATTTGTAATGTTCAGCGTTACAAAATCTCTTCAAATTAGGATACTCATGACACAAGAAATGATATATATTACAGAATAAAGTGGAAGAGAGAGATTAGCAAATTAAAAAGAAAAAAATACGTCGCACCTCACGATCGAACCCTCGACTTCCTGCGTGCTAACACTTAACGCGGCACCAGCTGCACAATACAAGAGATTTATCCTGGCATAGGCAGACACCATACATGTGGTTACAGTGTTGCCAGATTGCCACTTTTTAGCGTCATTTTTGTGCCCGATGTACTCACCACACGAAATTTTGGGAGAGACATTTTTTATCGCTGGCATGAGGCAAGTCGCACTGCAAATCCCGTGTGTGCGAATTTCGCTTCACCCTGTATGTTACGATGTTTTATTATACGTTTAGTAGCTTAAATTTTTAATTTGCAACAGAAGTTTTTTTTGGGTCTGTCGAAAATTGTGGGAGACCCACCTTCTGCTTTCGTCGCGCGGGAAATAAACTAATAATTCTTAATTCTGAGGCAAAGCAACGTCAACTGAAACTTTACATTCCAGTAACGAAGATGATTCCACATAAAATGGTGTTTAGAGCTCTTAACTACATCGCATGAAGAATTAAAGCAATACAACAGCATTGATTCCAGTGTCCATTCCATGTAGTCCATTTATCCGGCTGTTGGGTCTGGCAAGCAAAATGTTTTAGTAAATCGCTAGGGAACTAATGTAATTTGTCAGTTTACCGATCGATACCGAAGACAGGGAAAAGATCCGAAGGATTTCGCCATCTGGACTAAATGTAAGAGCTGTGTCTGAGAAGGTCAGGAAATAGTCGCAAAAAATGTAGCAGGCAAGAGTTACAAACAAAATACCTTTAATGGCCTTCATAACTTCCACCATCAGCTGCAATACACGCTGTTGGAAACTATCACCAACAGCTTCTTGTTGAATCGTGGGAAGCCACAAGACCACGCATTGATGGATATCCGCAACGCCTGCGTACATCCGTCAACAATAGAGCATATATTGTATTTGCTTATCTTCAGCTCTCATTCTAAAACACAGTCACAGATCGTCCGCAAGCGCCCGTACATTCGTACCACTGCAAAATGGAGCAACGCATTCACATGAAGTACTGTTTAAAACTAGAGAAAGAGTCAGCAGAGACATGGAATGTTGGTGCAAGTGAACTATTTAGAAGCAGTGAGTGAAAGGTGTGTGTCTGAGTAGTCTAAACACATCAGAGACTGGTAGGACTTTGTCGACGATGAGCCGTGTGCGAATGAACATGAACCATGCTGAGCTCAAGATTTGAAAAGACAATGTAAGCAATGTATTCACGAGTTTTGACAAACGTGTGTCCAACATGCTTAAAGCGCTTATGCAAGAACAGCCCCCAACAGCATTAGAAATGACATCAGATATGCGTTGTAGGTAGTGGTGACATTTTGAAGGCCAGGAAGGGCATTCTATTTGTAACTCTTGTTCCCTTTGTTTTTCTTGGACCTTTTAGTGAACTTTCCAGACTTCGTCTGAACCACCATGTAAAATAAAAGAACATATCAGTCAGGTTAAATGTAAGTTGCAGCTACGTACCTGTTGAGTAGTGGCTAAGTAGAGAGCATGTATCAGCTGTAAGGAATATACTTAATTCTGTGAGATATGATATAAATATTCTCCATCAAACTGTTCTTTTGTTATCTGCTTCATTACCCAGAACAAAATCTTTCATTAACACATGTATAAGAAAGTAAACACTTGAAACACTTTATTACTCTATTTATCTGAAAGAAGACGAAATTACTGACTTCAGTTTTGTGTGGTTCTGGTTAATTTATTCGGTGTGCTACTTACAAACATGCTGAAGTCCGATTCCAAGATGGCGTTGTGTACTAAGATTCAAACGATAAAACATTAAAAATTACGATTCCTCACGTATATGTAATACAGAATCGTGTTATTTCAGATGTAGGTTCAATTCCATTCTGTTCAAAAATTGGTGGCTCACAGTCCTCGAATTTAAAAATCTGGCTAGCACAGCTGCACAAAATTTAAACTCTGGCAACTCTCGTGTCGAAATCTAAACTATTCCCCTGTGTTATCGTCGTCTAAACAATCGTCAACCAGAGTTTGGAAATGACTCGTTTTTTCACTTGAACTAACCAGCTTCGTCTAGCAGGCTGGGGACATAGCTGGCTTTCCAATGCACCAGAAAATTGCCGACTTCTGTGTCGACATTCTCTACACCGCTTAAACTGTAGGCTGCAATGGCGGGGTTGGGGAGGGAGTTCCCCATTCAAACTGCTGCCCCAACAATACAGAATAAATAAGAAACTATAATCCAGATATTTTACTCATTTATTTATTCGAATAAAGCTTTTGGATGATTCGATAAATTAACTTCGGTCTTGCTTCTTTGTGTTTAATTTTCGTTGGTCCCGGAGTTCCATTATTCTTTGGGATTGTCGTTCCTTTTCTCCTTGAATCTCTCTTTTCCAGACCTCCTTCTTTCCTAGAATCATTATCTTATGTTGCTTCTCTTAAAAGTATTGTGTTATCTATTAAGTCATTTACAATCCCTGTGTTTTCCATGTGTTTCTCAATTCCGTTGAACCATGTGTGTTTGGGTTTGCAGTTGTTCAGTAAATTGATAATCTGTAGTCTTATTTTCCACATTGTATCAGATGGCTTTCCCATTTTCATGTAGAGCTGTCTGTTTGATCTTAATTTTGAATTCAATATTGCTAGTACTTCTAGGTCCCAGTAGTTCCCTTAGAACACTTCTTTCAACTTTCTCCAATTTTTCGAGATCCCCAAATCTTGTTAGTTTAAGGGATTTTGATGCCTGCAATGTTTCAGGCCTGGCCACTCGTTGGTAGTGTCTCAGGTTTCTCTTCCAGGAAGAAGTTTTTGTTTTGGATGTTTTTTGTCAAGATCTTATATGTCGGCGGCAAGAAGGAGAGACCTCTATGATAGTTAGGATCAGTTATGTAGTGTCTGTATTAATGCCGACGTCTATTCTCATAGTAAGCTGTTTCTCCAATTTTCATTAATGATTCCTTTTAGACATAGACTAAAGTTGTCACTAGAGGTTACCTGTAAATCAGCAGCCATATTGTTTTCTCCCGACGTATTGTTATTTTTAATTTGCTTTTGTGATTTCTCTGATTTCCTCTCATGTTGGTAGCTACGAGTCTGATTGTATTTGGATTACGTTATCAAAATTAATTTTTCCTTTCGTGGATCGCAGTTGTGTAGTGCTGTGAAGTCCTCAGTGTCATTATATACAATTTTCGGTGTTCTTGTATCTATGAACTGTGAATTTGGGGATGTGTACTTCATTAAATTGCTCTTCAATGTCTTACGAAAGTTCGTTTTGTTGTTCATCTTAAAGTGTGACTCAGATGACTTTAACTGATCTTTTATATGTTGTACTGTGATATTTCTGATATCTTACAACACATGTTTTCTCGCTTCTATATAATTTTTCCTTTTACTTTCATTTCTTTCATTTGTGTTCTGGGCATTCAATGTTTGTTGTCTCTTCGCAGTTACTTCATCACTATCATAGTATCACCAAGTAAGTTTCCATTTCTTTCTAAAAGGCATAATTTCTGCTGCAGGCTCAGTAATCTCTTTTTTTAGTTGTTCCCAAAATTTAGGTATTCTTTTCCCAACTTCATTTAGTAACAATGTTATCTATGTGACTTATGTATCCTCATACTTAAACAGTCAACTCCAAAAATTTAAAATATCATGTTCTCAAAACTTTGGCCTAATCTAAAGACTAACTAGCTACTAAAAGTGTGGAAAGAATTCATGTTACTTAAGAGTAGTTTTCAGAGACATTAGAGCTAGCCGAACCAGATGGCCAAGCGGTTCTAGGCGCTCCAATCTGGAACCGCGCCACCGCTATTGTCCCAGTTTCGAATACTGCCTCGGGCATGGGTGTGTGACGTCCTTAGGTTAGTTAGGTTTAAGTAGTTCTGAGTTCTAGAGGACTGATGACCTCAGACGTTAGGTCTCATGGTGCTCAGAGTCATTTGAACCATTAGAGCTAGGTTTATAGAGTAACAATACTTACTGAACTACACTGCATTTAATGTGTGTTTTATTTTAGTTTTTTGGAATTACTTACAATGAAGATAAATGAAGTCAGTAAGCGTAGAACCTAAGCATGTCCTAATGTCTGGTGAAGAGATTTCCCATATCTTTGCACCTCCTCTTACTGCGCCATAACTGCTTACCTAATGCCCATTCCCTGGTTCCAGTGAGACTGGCCTTCTTACAGCAATACAATGCAGCTCCATCCTTTCATGAGCTACTTTTAAACTATTTTGGGGGCATTTACAATCAGTACATATCCGTGCAGCCTCCTTTTCATCCTCGAGCAGGGCGATTAGCGACCATAAATGCCCTCTGGGGCGTTAGGCTTAAAGGCAATCACAAGACTATCAGTTGGCGCTTTGTGCTCTTCGTGTACCATAGTATTAAAGACAAATCCCAACCACGAAAAGGGACTATCCAGTATAGCAAGGTTGTCGAAGCTACTCCCAAATTTTAATTAATACATTCCGCAATTGAATCTTTCAGCTAATGTGGTGAAGCGGTACTTTGGGCAACCGCCACTTAAAAACAGAAAGTGCCAAAGGCAGCAGACGTAAACGTTGGTGCATTTCGAGAAATGTATATTAAACACGTTTTCATTGACACCTGCATTATATAACAAAGTGAAATATATTTGCAAGATTGCTTTGGTAACAAAAGTATGATCATTTACTATATTATGGTATTTGAAAATAGCCAATGCTCAAAATCATGACCGTACAGTTTCGTAAACGATCTTGACAGTCAAATAGTAGAAATATTATTCAAAAGTTTTAGCAAGTATAATAAGCTGTGTTGATAAACGGGGAGCACTGTTTATGTAAAAGAAGAGTTTTTGCGTCCTGTTGAGGCTTAGTGTAATTCATTTCATAGCAGTATTTTTCATCCTCCTGTAATTGTGTATTCTTAAATTTTTCCTCTTGAATTAATTCTGTTACAAAGTCTTTCAGAAATTGTTGTAGTTCCATTTTTAATTGCCGGAAAAGTTGTCAAGATGAATTTTGTTGATTTTCTTTAATGGTGGTTTTTAAACAAAAGTGTAAAATGTTTTGGAGAAATGTATCATATCCACCTCAGTCTAGCCCTTCCATGCACTTCTTTCATAACACTGTGGTAGCAGAGCGTGGTTAAAGAGTAGCGAGTTGTGTGCGCTGTTTGGAATAGGCTATTTAGACTAATTTCATATAGCGTAAATTTCTTGTTACTGCTGTGTTCCAACATGGGAGGTACCCAGTGTCGAGGAGGTGTGGAGAGAAGAGTTTATTTAACATGTTAAAGATTGATGGCAATGACATGATGGGCCATGTGCTCGAGGTGGTCTCTGTCCATTTGATGTTGCACTTCCCTGGGTCCTGCCAGACTTGCAAAAAGCAGAGGTGAACGATCTCCAGCATTAAGAATGCTTCAGAAGAGTTGGTTCGCTAACTTTGAGGAGAATACAGAACCTAAGTTACATGCAGTTATATATAATTAGAGCCCACATTTTTCATTGTGATATCAGGGTTCTGCTTCTGTGCAGTGTATATTATCACAAGTGGGGAAGTTGTCCAAAGTAAAATTAAGCACACTCTGCAGTCAACATATGAGAGCAAACTCGTCATGTTTTCCATGCTATAGCTATAGCTGATGTGGTTGGCAAGTTGTCAACCCCATAGGTTGTCGCGTGCTATAGCTATGGCTGATGTGGTTGGCAAGTTTTCAACCCCATAGGTTGTCGCGTGACGGTAATATATTGTCGGTAGACACTACCAAGGAAGTGCACAGGGCTTTTTGTTACTACTTTGGAACTGATTGGTGTAAGTGAATTATTTGAGTTAATTACTGAAGATTAACACTTGTTGAGTCCCTTGATAGATCGGAGTTTCCAGCAGGCTTTGTCTGAGGCCACGCAGTGCAGACTATCATTAATGAATTCTGGGAGCTAATTCGTCAAAATATTCTACATGCCCTTGCTGGACATAAGATTACCGGCAAGCGTTATTTTGAGAAGCATCAACATGAAGAACAGTTAGAATGGCTTAACAAATTCTTCTTGGGCGTCCACCAAATTCAGGTCCTTAAAATCCCACGAGCTTTCGACCTACCTCTCTCAGCCATTGTCGAATTATGCGTTACTGATGTATCGCCGTGGTCTCGCCGTGAAATAGCCGCGTTGCCAACTGTGACGTCATTGGTGTTCTGTTCCAGTCCAAATACGGTAATACATTTGAAGTACCTCACGCATGTGGAAGTTCAGGAAGATATTATGAATTCACACCACTCCGAGCCCACGCTGACGTGCTGCTAGAATGTTATATTAAGAGAATAAAAGACATAGCTAGAAGCTTGTGTTTGTGTTGTAGCGAAAAGCAAGTAGTTGAAAATATCCTTGAAAGAGTGCATCCTAGCGACCACTTTCGAGTGCTGTTTTGTGCCTAGCCACAAATCTTAAGCCATTTAGAAGTTTTAGTGCTTTGTATGTAGAATGTAAAGTATACTCACCAAAGTAGATGGAACGTTGTGGTCCTAGTTGGCAGAAATCTTCACATATCAAATGAAGCCGGAGTCCGCATCTTCCAGTTATAAAATTTTTAATAGTAAAGTGTGTGAACGCGTAGCAAGGGACTATACATGAGAGGGAAGCACGTGCGATAGCTGACGGTATATTAAGGGAGTACCACTAATGCCATTTTAAATATTATTGGTATTCCTGGAGACCGAGTCCGCTTTACTAATTTCACTACATACAGGGAGCCTGTTAGTGCAGTTCTCGATACCGGAAATTCTTTTTCATTGATCATTGAAGGGTGGGGGTCAACTTATTATGAGTGGTGTAAACCCCCACATGCGTCAAAGATGTCAAAGTCGCCGCTACTGCGATAGTCATAGATAAGATGTATATAGAAAAGATAAATATATAAGCGAAGAGTCCAAACAAAATAGTGCTGCTGCGAATCCACCGTGATTGTAAATAAATAATTAATCTTTGAAAGTGGTAACATCGGTCGGAAATGGAGATGCAGAAATGCTTTTCGAACGAAGGCGTGATGTAAGAGGTTTCCATATATTGTCAAGATGAAATCCTTCGTCACGGTTTAGCGGGTTGTCGGCTAGTTGTATTTCTACAGCTTTCTTAACGCTTTCAATCCTCAGCAGCTTTGTATCACGTGACTCTCTGTATAAATAGGCACGCGCAAACGCTATGAACTCAGTCTCTGACACGTCTTGAAGATGGCTGGGAGGCTTCAAGCCGAAATATTTCAAGAAGAATTGTCGCTGTCTCGAGTGCAAAGATGATGGAACATTATGTCCGCCGGGAACACTTCAAGAATTACTATCGTCCTTGTTCAGATGTTTTTAGGCATTCCTCTGACCCATAGTTAAATTACTTTGTGGAGCCTTTGCACGAGACAGTACTCTTACAGCTTATATACGGATTTCTTTAGCTGTAACCCTGTCCACACTACGAATGGCTGGTTCTCCACTGACTATTAATTCTTCCGTCGGCACATCTCACGGGCTAAGCACAAAATTTCCACCCTTACAAGCAGTGATCGTTCGTCGTCAGATATCGAACGTTCGGATGAATTGATAACCATGCGGAAGGGTTGTAAATGGTAAATCCTCTTATTAAGTTGCAAGTTAGGAAATTCCTTCTTCTGTCTAGTAGACGTTGTCAACATATGCTTCCTAATAGATTAGTGCAACAGGCTGTCAATTCTATCCCAGTCACAGCTACACAATCTATTGCTGATAGTAATATTGAGAGTCATTAACTTACAGTCTGTGCTTGCCAGGTCCCGGCGCGTCTGCTGAATCCCTTCTCGTAGTAAAGCCTCTTCCGTCCGTTTGAAAATCTGGTGCGCCTTGGGCGAGCTGCATAGTCGCTTAATCCTCAAAAACTTCGGAACAACAGTGACCAGTATGGAACGTGACAGAAATGTGAGAGAACACAAAATCATCATTCTTTTCTTCCAGAGACCTTCCATGCATCGCACATTTATTGAAAATCCTCTCCGTAGTGGCATCTGGTTGCAAAATGAAAACTTTCGCTGCCGGAATTGTCACAATTAATAAAATGTTGCGGGCTTTTATGCCGTGGCCGAAGGGATGGAAAACACCAGGTTTCAAACTGCATCTTTACGATATGGATACACCTAGCCACTTTCCTTTCGAGCTGGCTATTGGGACCATAGGTAGACCACTAACGCGTGGACAGAACACAGAGCGCCGCGTCTTGAAGAGTTGATGTGTGTGATTTTCTTGTTACTTCCCTTTTATGCCCGTCTTTGGTGCCGCTTGTGCATCGTATTTATATGTATGTTGAAGGAGGTGATAAAGGGTGGAGTTGTGCGCCCTCCATTCATCTTGAGACAAGTTTCGATTTTACCTAAAAATCCTTGTCGTAACTCTGTTGCTAATATTCGCCGTCCCACTTTACGGAATCTTGAATATGAGACAGTGGCGAGGTCGGTACATCGCATGATGTGTACCTTGCTGGCAACTGACGTTGGCTTCAACAACAGAATTCCCTCCGTCGTCGCTCTTTTCGTACCCCTGCAGCCGTATACCCTGATGTGCAGTCAACGTACTGAGATATCTTTGTTGAATGCGATCACTGATGATTAGTGCCGTATCTATGGAGCGGTACTTAGCAAGTGGGAAAGTAAACTGCTTTATTTACTGGCTTTCGGTGAAACAGGAATCATGTGGGCGGCTGTTGTGGTTCAACATATGTCACTCGCAATCGTTATTGATTCTTGTCCGCCTGACACCGCGGCTCTCAGCTGGAAATTGTTTTCTGATAAGAACCAGGGAAAAATACTGAAACATGGATGACGCAACCTTACATTAATCAGAATGAGCAAATTATGGATACGTATGTGTTCTGCAAGGTGTAATACACAGCACAATGTTTCCCCCTAAGAAATTGCACCTGTTGTCCGGTCGTTATTTTAAGGAAGCGTCGTAGCTTCTCTTTGCAACAAGAGGTAGTGGCGAACCCATGATCCGTCGATGGACTGGTGCTTTCAGACGTTAAGAGGAAGGCGTCCGTTTTATGTATTCGGCGCACCATTCTGACAATCGATCAGAACTAATAAACCTTTACATCTCGGATGTTTCCCTTAGTGCGTCCAGTGAATATTGATCCGAATCCTGACGTTGGTCGCCTGAATTGTAAACTGAAACACGTTCTGGAGCTCTATCTAGCAGTGAGCTATTTACGGACTGACATATTGCAGCCGCCGGTAAGCACGACCAAGATTTTTGTGACCCACTGGGAAGGGATTCCCTGTCCAAATCCCGTTGAACAGTAATCTCCACGAATATTCTGGACAGTTGTATGGACCAACATCAGCCTACCGGTTCTATCAGTGGCAAAAGGCACCTCTTGATACGGGGTGGTCAACAATTTCATATCCATCAACGATCGTCTGTGTCCTATCGGGGTTAGTGACACAGGTAAATGCTGTATTTGTGCGAACGTAGGTGCTCTGCATCACAGGTTTAATAGTAGTGATCACCTAGCAATCTGGTCCAAGACCAAGTAGTAGCTGACTTCCCTCCCTCGCTCTGTTCAAGCTAAGTAGACCATTGATATAATTCTGCGGACGAAAACTTCCCACAGTTACAAAGTCCTCCGTACGGTTTGATGACAGTGAGAAAGGTGTCCAGCCATAGCTACACTGGAGAGCACTCCACCGATGGTCTCTGCAGGCCCCAAGCTGGTGGCAGAAGAGAACTCGTGTTGACACTTCGCAGCAAACGGTAGGCATCTTCTTATAGGAGCCCCATACTCGCAGTCCTTCAACAGCGCCGCCAAACGGTACAATGGGCAGAGACGTGCGTAGCAGTGGCGACTTCAGTGTTATCACAAAGGACTTTTAAACTAAAAAAAAGTTTATTAATGTGTAGCTTAGACCCTCTGTTAGAAAGCATTGCTAGTACTAGATTCCAGACAGAATATTAAAAAAGAAGCGAGTGTTGCTCGTGTCTTAAGGTTTTGTGTGGTGTCCGAAATTCTTTTCAAAATCCTTGGTGTGAGATCTTAATGTGTCACCAAGTGGCTGGGTCACGTATTATTTCTACGTCGTCATCCAGCCACCGTTATTTGTCACTTTTTAACAGCAACTTTACAGGTATTTTATCCATCATTGTTTTTAGTCATCCCGCTGTGTCACGCTGGGGTTTTATTATGGCCTTTCCTGAGCCTCACCTTCTTGTGACTGCTTTACATTGCCTGTGGTGGGATCACACGTAGTTTTCCGGTTTCTTGATTTTCCGCCATAGTTTGCGAAAATCACCCTTGCGACGAGAAACTTCTCACGATCATGATATTTCAGAGTAAAAATTAGTCGAACTGCGATAATTTTACAAAGGATCAAAAACCGTTGAAACAATAGCTTTTGAACTTGATTGTGGCGTTTATGCCACTCGGTACCGTGTACCATACACAAAAATATCTTTAGAAGTTAGTGTAAAAAAAGCGGTAGCATGGAATATCTTCTGTGGAGAGCGGCCGGCGTGAGAGATGGGGATAGTTGGCAGATGATAGTTGTAGTGGGGCCAGAGATGTGCTGTGAGTGCAAACAACTGTGACGCTGTGTGACTGCGGGCAAGAGGTGGTGGCAATGGCTGTTTTACACGTTTGGCTGGGCAGTGCCGATGGCGGCAGCTGACTCTGGGAACTACGATTTGTGGCTCTTAAGTTTGAATGAAGTACCGTTGAACAGAGGCAATGTGGGCTCGTCCATGTCTGAAATTTGTGCTTACTGACAACAAATAACTCAGCATTCACCAGGTACAATTGTTGTGTACACTGAATAGAGAAGAAGCACAGACGTTAGTGGCGTTTCAGGACATATTAATGTGTTTGACTGTTTTGTTTTGCTATTGTAATACGTTCATACATGTAGTAAGCAGCTGTATTTTTTGCGTATGTGTATGGCGATGATACCGTTAGGGACACAATATTTATTGTAGTATTGTGCAGTTTGTTTCAGGTGTGCAGTATGATGCAGTATGTTTCAGACGTGCACGGCATCAAGTTTCTGAACTATCATACAATTGTTCAAATGGCTCTGAGCACTGTGGGACTTAACTTCTGAGGTCATCAGTCCTCTAGAACTTAGAAGAACTTAAAGCTAACTAACCTAAGGACATCACACACATCCATGCCCAAGGTAGGATTCGAACCTGCGACCATAGCGGTCGCGCGGTTCCAGACTCTATCGCCTAGAACCGCTCGTCCACTACGGCCGGACTGAACCATCATAGCCTTGAATGGTACAAAGGAGTCGTCTTTTTTATTATGTGTTGCAGGCTATTTATCTGTCGTGGCTGCCAATTTCTTCAACGCTGAATGTTTGTTTGCCATTTACCATCAATGAATCGGGTATGTTTAGGCTAGTTCTTCGTAAGTTTTGGGGGTAAGCCACTAGCTGATTTGGGTGAGTTATATGTGCTACGCTTCGGGGCTGTGTTTTCATACGCAGGCGCCACGCAATCATCATTATTACATGTGTTCACTGGATGTGTCATTACTTGTTTGCGTTGAGACACATTTTCCTCCACATGACGTTTTCACATTCTGTTGTGCCTCATTCACTTCAAACGGTAGAACACCACAAATTTGTTCATCTTCTGTTGCGGTCACCTACTGAAATCTCGCAACGTCAGTAGCAGCAATCCGTTACTATATGGCTGTATCCGACACTGTTGTTACTTATAGTATTGGGTCACTTACTTTTGTCAAACTTAAAAAGGGCTGTGTGTCATCGCTGTCAATAAGATGTTGTTGTTGTCGTTGTTGCTGTCTTTAGTACTCAGACTGATTTCATGCAGCTCTCCACTCTACTCTATTCTGTGCAAACTTCATCTCCGAATAGATACTGCTACATGCATCGTTCTTATCTGCTTAGTGTATTCATATATTAGTCTCTCACATTTTGCCCTCCACGTATCCCTAGAATACTAAGTTGCATATCACTTGGTGCCTCAGAATGTATCCTATCAACTCATCGCTTCTTTAAGACAAGTTGTACCAGAAATTCCTTTTCTCCCAAATTTTATTCAGTACTTCCTCATTAGTTACATGATGTACCCATCTAATCTTCAGCATTCTGCAGTCACAGCACATTTCGAAAGCTTCTATTATCTTCTTGTCTAATCTGTTTATCGTCCATGTTTCACTTCCATACGTGGCCACCCTCCATACAAATATTTTGAGATTGGAATTCCTGACACTTCAATCTATACATGATATTCTCTTCTTTAGTAAAGCTTTCTTTGCGTTAGCCATTCTGCATTATGTATCCCATCTACTTCGATCATCAGCAGTGATTTTGCCTCCCAAATAGCAAACGTCATATATTATTTTAAGTGACTTATTTCCTAATCTAATACACTCAGCATCAGCTGACGTAATTCGATTGCACTTCATTATCTTTGTTTTTCTTTTGTTGATACTTATTTTATATCCTTCGAAGAAAACACAGTCTATTCCGTTTTACTGCTCTTCCAGGTCCTTTGACTGCCTCTCAGAAAATTAGAAAGTATCAGCAAATCTCAACGTTTTAATTCCTTCTCAGTGGATCTTAATTCATAATTTTTCTTCTGTTTCTTTCATTACTTGGTCAATATGTAGATTGAATAATATGGGGGATATGCTACAACCCTGTCTCACTCTTCCTTCTCAAACACTGCTTCCCTTTCATGCCAATCGATCCTTATAAGTGCCATTTGGTCTCTGTGCAAATTGTAAGTAGCCTTCCGCTCCCTGTACTTTAACCCTGCCACCCTCAGAATTTAAAGAATGTATTCCAGTTAACATTGTAAAAAGCTTTGTCTAAGTCCACTAATACTAGAAACGTAGGTTTGCCTTTTATTAACGTATCTTCTTAGATAATTCGTATGGTCAGCATTTTCTCACGTGTTCCAACATTTATACGGAATCCAAACTGATCATCCCGGAGGTTGGCTTCAATCAGTTATTCCTTTCGTCTGTTGAGAATCCGTGTTAATATATTGCAGCTGTGACTTACGAAACTGATAGTTCGGTAATTTTCGCTCGTGCCACCAACTGCTGGCTTTGGGATCGGAATTATTATATTCTTCTTGAGGTCTGTGGGTATTTCGCCGGTGTCATACATGTCGCTCACCAGAAGGGTTTTGTCAGTGTTGGCTTTCCCAAGGCTATCAGTAGTCCAAATGGAATTTTGTCTACTCCCGGGGCCTTGTTATGACTTAGCTCTTCCATTACTATGTCAAATTCTTCATGCAACATCATACACTAATTTCATCATGATATACATCCTCAAGTACATCGCTCTTGCATATGCCATCTACACATCCCTTCTACTTTTCTGCTTTCCTTTCTTTGCTTAGAACTGCTTTCCCATCTGAGCTCTTGATTTTCATGCATGTTGGTCTCTTTTCTCCAAATGTCTCTTTAATTTTCCTGTAGGCATTATCTATGTTCCCCTTAGAGATTTATGCCTCTGCAACCTTACATTTGACCTCTATCATGTCTTGATCCGCCATTTTGCACTTTCTGTTGAAGTCATTTTTCGGTCGTTGTTATTCGTTTTCACCTGTTTCATTTACTGCATTTTTACTTTCACCTTTTATCAACGAAATTCAATATCTCTTCTGTTACTCAAGGATGTCTAATGACCTACATCTTTTTACTACTTGATCCTGTGCTGCCTTCACATTTCTTAAAGCTACCCATTCTTCTCTTACTGTGTTTCTTTTCCTGCAGTTGTCAATTTTCCCTAATGCTCGATCTGAAGGTCTCCACAACCTCTTGTTATCCAGGTCTTATCTCCGCAGATTCCTATCTCCGCAGATTCCTATCTCCGCAGATTCCTATCTCCGCAGATTCCTACCTTTTTCCAGTTTTTCGGTTTCAATATCCAATTGATAACCATGAATTGTGGTCAGTCCACATCTGCCCCTGGAAATGTCTTAAGATTTAAAACCTTGTTCGTAAATCAATGTCTTACATTATACAATCTATCTGAAAGCTTCCAGTGTCTCCATGTCCATTCCATGTATACAATCGTCTGTCATGATTCTTAAACCGAGTGTTAGCTACTATTAGGTTACACTCTGCGCAAAATTCTTCCAGGCGGCTTCCTCTTTAATTCCTCACCTTCACTCCACATTCACGTACCACTTTTCCATCTTCTCATTTTTCTAATATCGAATTCCAGCACGCATGACTATTAAATTTTCTTCTCCCATAACTATTTCAATATTTTATCGCATCATATATTTCTTCAATCACTTCATCTGCAGAGGTAGATGGCATATAAACTTGTAATACTATAGTACGCGTGGGTTTCATGTCTACCTTGATTACAGTAATGCATTCACTATGCTCTATGTTGTAGCTAATCCGCGCTCCTATTCATTTTAAATTTATTATTAAACGTGCACCTGCATCGCCCCAATCCGATTTTGTATTTATAACCCTGTATTCAGCTGACCAGAGCTCTTTCTGCTCCTGCTATCGATCTTCACTAATTCCCACTATGTCTAACTTTATCCAATCCATTTCCCTTTTTAGATTTTCTAACCTACATGCCCGATTAAGCTGTCTGACATTCCGTGCTCTGATCTGTAGACTGCCCGTTTTTTTTCTCTTGATAGCGACGTCGTCCTGAAAGATCCCACCCGGAGGTGGAAATTGGGGATCTTACACCTACAGAATACTTCTTCCAAGAAGACGCCTTCATCATTTGTCCATACAATAAAACTGGATACGCACGGGAAATGTTACGTCTGTAGATTCCCCTTGCTTTGAGTCGTTCATAGTACCATGACAGCAAGGCATTTCAAGTTGACGTTACAAGGCCAAGTCAGTCGGAAATACAGAAGCGTCCGATCCCGCCCGTGTGCTTTGACCCATGACTTAACTAATATGGTGGAAACGACCATAAACCACGATTCCAATATGGCGCATATATATTCGTTAGGTACACATTATGAGGACGAAAATACATCGAAAAACACACACACACACGTTCCACAAAAAGCCTAATGGCACTAACGGGACAAGCGCCAGAAATAGGCGGTTTTAGGTGGGGACAAACTAAATATAAACAAACTTAGATACCCACCCCCATACAAAACCAAGCAGAACCACGGAAAAAATCGACATCCCAAAAGTCCCCAAATACCACTAAACACACTATCATCTGGAATCGGACACTTCCCTTACCTATACAGCTCAGAAACATCTCCCGATAGCAATACCAACATTCGCAGCCACACATTGGGATCGAACACTTCCCTTGAACTGTTATCATTACGACATCTCCACATACAGCCGTCCCTGACCCGAGACGCCGCAACTTTAAGTAAGCCTCATTTCTTCACGACATACTAAACACTTCACGACTTCATCCAAAAACCCGAATAGTTGAAGAAATTTTGTTGGAGACCACACACTGTGCCCCATCGTAGCCGACAAACTAAAACTGATGACCCTGTCAGTCATATCCATACCTACCAAAGACATAAAAAAAACAATGTACCAAAATTCACTCACGACGCCACACTAGCAAACTAAACCAGAAACATCACCTAAGACACCAGCAGAGAGAATCACCGATCGCGTCAAAACGACACATACAAACACGCCACTCTCACAAACTAAATTCCGCCCCGTCGTGATGTCACACACCACAACAGCCTTATGTCACGGGTCAAAGCCGACGTTTGGGATCGGACGCTTCGGTCGAACAGTCAGTCAATCATCGAGACTGTTGCCCTGCTAGTACTGCAAATGGTGCTACCCTTCTTCAGGGATCAAACGTTTGTTTGGCCTCTCCGCAGATACTCCTCCGTCGTAGTTGCACCTACAGTACAGCTACCTGTATTGCTGAGGCTGACAAACCTCCCAACCAGTGGTAACGTCCGTGGTTCATAGGGAGGTGCTTGGGGGAGGGATAAGGTTTTCCAGAAGGGAAAATTGCCTCTGATATATCTCTTCTTGAGGTAACCTGCATTATCAACCTCATGTAATGGGTGGCTAAAAACATTAAAATAATATACTGTTCCCCTTACATACCAAAAATAGATACAGGTAACTGTCTGATTGTTTATCCCCTTATATAAAGAACCATTTGGCCGTTATTTTAAGTGACTATTACCGGCTACTCCCTGTCTGTTTCACTGATTGCTTGAAGTAAGTTGTCACCCTACCAGCTCACATCTGTTTAGATTTAGATTACATAAGTAAATTTTAAATTGGTCTTAAAGACAGTTATTTGTCCTGGAAGTTGTTTCTTCCGGTTGTAAATCGGGACTCAGTCCCATATGACAGTTGCTTGTTACTCGAGATACTTGTTAGGACTTAATCGCAGACGACTTAGCTCTTTAGCACCCTCCACCATACGTCAACACAACATCGTAGGACATCATTACCTCTGAAATGGATTACTTAATTTTTCCCATTGATACGGTCGATGCTGGCTGTAGGCACTTGGCAGCAGTGGTGTAGATGCTTTATGCCGTCTTTTTTCGGTACGAGCGTGTATCTGTGTTTGATTAATTGTCATGATATTCTATTTAAAACTTAGATCTCTGTAGTCAAGGACAAAGTTGCACTACCGTGACTCTTGGAGAGAAAATGTTTACTTGACTCGATAGCTTGGAACTGTATTCCGCCTTCTGCCTAATTAGTCACCCTACCAGCTTATGTAATGTAAATCTAAACAGATCTAAGTATATTTAGGATTGGTCTTAGAGACAGTTATTTGTCCTGGAAGTTGTTTCTTCCGGTTGTAAAACGGGACTGAGGCCCATATGACAGTTACTTGTTACTCTAGATACTTGTCTAGGACTTCATCGCAGACAACTTAGCTGTTTAGCACCCTCCACCATAAGTCACCACAACATCCTAGGACATCATTACCTCTGAAATGGATTACTAACTTTTCCCATTGATACGTTTGATGCTGGCTGTAGGCCCTTCGCAGCAGTGGTGTATGTGCATTATGCCGACTTTTTTCTGTACGAGCTTGTATCTGTGTTTGATTAATTGTCATGATATTGTATTTAAAACATTGATCTCCGTAGTCAAGGACAAAGTTGCACTACCGTGACTCTCGGAGAAAAAATGTTTACTTGACTCGATAGCTTGGAACTGTATTCCGCCTTCTGCCTAATTAGTTATATAATAATACTGGTTCATGCACAAACATCACAAGCCCACCAACTGGACAGTGCTTTTCAGAGAATAGATGCAACTGTACATATGTATTACATTTAAAATCGAAATTTCTGATACCACTGAAATGGGGACGTGTGTATTGCCAACTATACCTTGGAACAGAAGAGCTTGAACTTTTAATGTGACAAAGTATCAAAATATAAGCGGTCTATCTATAGATGAACTTTGGCATTTTACTGAAGAGGGGCGAGGGGGAATGAAAGAAAGCATACAATTACAGAATGTAAACGAAATTAAACAGTTGATGACATCTAAAATCGAAATGAAACTGATGTAATCTTGACAATAACTGATAGTGAAGCAATCTTAGGAAAAGCATTAATTCGAGAAGCTCATTTCGTTCGCATAGTTGGTCACACCTATTTCCACTAACAAGTACTACACGAAGAAAGAGGTGCAAAATAAAGAAAAACAGATTACTTTATATCCTACTGGATTGTTTTTAGGGTTGTCACATACCTCCCAGCAGAGAAATAGGATATTTACTTCCCCTGATACTTATCAACAAACAATGTAATAGCCGAAATATGTAATGTAACTCACGTTCAGTCGCTAAATGCTCCTGATTTGTATACTGTAATGACGATTACTTCGTCATAGTCACGTCATTGAGATAGTATCATTGAACGAGAATTTCTCTGGATTTAGTATTATTCAGAAAATAACTTTTTTAGTATTTTCATGATAAGAAGGTTGATAATCATATATACTCATTTTGCTGTGTAAGAAGACTCAAGTACCCTACACGTGAAACACGATAAATGTATGCGGTCACAAGAACACACAACTGTGTGCATCATGATATATGAACGTAAGTTTATTTTATTAATTTGGCACTCCATAGCTGAAATATGTTTAATGAAAGATGTATTTAGATAGCTACATCATCAGCAGCTGTCAGAAGTTTTACTAAATTACCTCGCTTTTCAGCCAAAGAGTGAACATCGTCATGCTACTGCATTTATAGCATTTCTTTATCTGCTATTATGTCTCATTATATATACAAATGCTTCTTTTTTGTTATTATACCTGTCACTAATGCACATGCCCTGTGTGGATACATAACTTAGAAAGACTTTGTCTGTAGATGATGGTGAGGCTGTATCAATATGCATCCCGAAAACTTTATAAGTACTACATGCATTACTAACATAATGTACTGGACCGTGCCCTTATTCCTCAACGTTTCCGAGTACTGGAAATGCTGATGCAAATACCATCTTATTCATATATTATTTATATTCCTGTTTTTGGTTTCTTTCTGCCTGTTTTTGCTCGTTTTGGCTTATTTGTTATGTTTATTTGGCTTGTTTACTTGGCTAGCTTGTTTGGCTTGTTTACTTGGCTAATTTTTGTGGCTAGATATTATGGCTAGTTTTTGTGGTTAGTTTGTTTGGCTAGTTTGTCTGGCTAGTATGTTTGGCTTGTTTGTTTGGGTAGTGTGTTTGGCTAATCTGTTTGGCTAGTTTATTTGGCTAGTTTGTTTGGCTAGTTTGTTTGGCTTGTTTGTTTGGGTAGTCTGTTTGGCTAGTCTGTTTGGCTAGTCTGTTTGGCTAGTCTGTTTGGCTAGTCTATTTGACTAGTCTCTTTGGCTAGTTTGTTTGGCTTGTTTGTTTGGCTCGTTTGTTTGGCTTGTTTGTTTCGCTAGTTTGTTTGGCTTGGCTCGCTTTTTTGGTTGTTTTTTTTTTGCTGTTTTTTTGGCTCGTTTTCTTTTGGCTCAGCTTTTTTTGGTTTGTTCGAATGTAACCAATGTTTTTAGAATGGACGAAAAATATGGGCACATTTAATGCTGAACTGTGATAGTGCAACTGAATTTCGAGTAAATACTTCTTTAAAAGGGCTTATAATTAACTTATATGAAAATTATGTTTAACACAATCTGCATCATGGTTTGCGAACTGCTGCTGTTTTCTACAATAAAAAATTGCTCAGTAGCTGCTTAAAATTTGGTTTATTGCCAAAAATTTGATAATCAACTCTTTAGATTGTTCACTTGTACTTTAGTAAACTGGGCCCCACATAACAGGCTTTGATGTGGCGTTAACTCGGAAATGTTACTGCAGCGAATTTCCCTCGATGTTTGCCAGAATAAAGTTCAGGACACCTACACCCCACTTCATGTCACCAAATAATTCAAACACTTTGAAACTGCCGACCCGCCGCCGATCTCACCCTGGTTTCTGCATCCTTCAAGAATTTCTGCATCAGTAGGCTGAAGCTTGATTTCAAACAGCGTAACTTCACCGATTTGTGAACCTACAAAAGAAGATAAACGGTATTGTAATAATGACATAATTTGATCAATATATTATTTAGTGCTGACAAATGAAATTGTTGCAATATAATATTAAAAACGTTTTCTTGTATGAGCTATCCCCGCTATCAAACGAAAACCTTAGTTGTCAGTACACATTTGTAATAGTAAGATGTTTTGTGGTCTCTCAAATTAAAGACTGATTTGTGAGACTGTGTTCTTACACCTGACATGTCCCTTAGTCATCGTACATAATACGATGGATAAGGTGCCACTAATAGTATAAGTGCTGCATTCTACAGGATAAACTTCACAGTAAGTAATTTATTTTCTAAGCTGTGATGCCGAAATACTGTCTTCGGTGACCCGAAAATGATTTAAAACCGAAGAGCGAAGTACAGTTGTTCCGTTTAACAGCCACAACTTAACTTTATAGCACTATACTTCTATGAAGGCCTTCCCGACCTGAATCTGAATGTTTGAAACTTTACAATGTGTTAACGAGTGTCTTGGTTATACAAAACAAGAGTTGTATAGGTTATAGGTAAGTACCCAACGCTAATAAAAACAAATGTTTGACATACTTACATCATTAATGCTGCTCGCAATCAAGTACCGAACTTGCCAATACGGATCAACCGCATATTTGTAGAGCACTGGAAGAAGGTGGCAGTATATATCATCGGATAGTTTCTCAGATTTAAACAAGGCGATTAAAAGCTTTGTCGCCTCCAAGCGAAGCCCAATCTGTAACAATTAACGTTGGTTGTAGAAATTGATTTACTGTATGTGTTAGTTAAAGAAAGTATTTTGATAAAAAAATATCGTTATGTACCTTATCTTCCAGAAACGTCTCCAAAATAGGCACAAGGTGTGAAGCATAGAATGTGACATCAGCTTCTTCAGCTATATCAGTGAACATAGACAGTGCCATTCTTCGCACTAGCAAATCTTCATCAACACACAGGCGATGAAATATTTCACCTAGGTGCTCTGGAAAAGAAAGAAACATGAAAACAACTTGATTTTAATGTAATAGTTGGCTACAGAGGTGTAATTTTCGATTAGATTCGAAAATTCTGTTCGTCAAATTTGGTTAATTACCTCTTACTGTGGGAGTAACACGTCCATAAATGGTGCACAGATCCCTGCATGCCAATAGCCGGGACGTACTCCTTTCTTCTGCCACTAACTTTTCTATATTCGTGACAGCGTCCTCGTAGATCTGCGCTGTCAAGTCACTGCCGTTACTGATCGTTGATTTGTGCTCATATACTTCTCCAAGCGTACACTCATACCAAGTGGGCGCCTGAAAAAGAAAATGCTCATTAAGAAAAACGAACACTGAAAATCAGATAATTTATCAACATATATATACAAGTGTGATAACCCAGATAAATTCTAGATACTCGAAAAATTACTGAATGTTATTGACAACACAAACCGGATTGGCCATTAGAACACAAGTAAGCGTGTGCCTTGATTGCAGAGTATTTGTGCTAAATTTTGTTTTGCTAAGCAGTAACGTGTAATACAACCTGCCATAATGTGTCCAAAAAGGTACGAAAGTTAATCTATTAATCTTTATTGCTGCATAATCTTACCAATATGTAAACAGACGATTCAGATGTCTCTGATATTCCCATGGATTGTCTGTTAAAATGGCGGATACTTCAAATGAAACTCAGTGAAGACCTTTATCATCGTCTATGCTCCGCTTACAAAAATGTTACTGGGAGCTCACTGTTCCGTTTGTTTAGAGGTCTAGGATGTGCGCGTACGTGGAAAGTGCACACGCCTGCACATTTAGCCTATTCAAACATGAGAGTGTAGTACGAGAGTTATTGCTAGCAAATATTTACTTCCGTATTTAATTCTTGATCCTAGTATAGAAATACGAGTTAGGGAGATATGACTTTGCACTGTATATCAAACGTTAACTTGATATAGTATGTAATTCACGACTTTTACCGCAGTATGACTGTTGTCGCGCAAGCGTTGTGACATACCTCTTCAGGCAGCGAGGCACCGCACCAATGGGACATCGCGATGTTCATGCCAGGGTCGCAGATCATCTCGTCATCGTCATCCTCATAGAAGGGCTGCCTACGCCTGAGGAACACCCAGAGGCAGCATCCTCCTTTCTTGCACAGCAAACTCCGCAACATACTCCGAAACATCTCTGAAATCAGAGGCATGTATCACAAGCTGTGTAATGGCGTAAAACGTTGATTTGTCGTATTAGGCTGCAGAATACTTTGCCTCATATCATTTCTAAGCAGGCGAGATGAATGCCTAATCTCTGAGAAATAACTAGAGCCAGCAACATTGTTTGCCTCTTAGAAATCAGTAACAGAAGATATCGCGATGCAGGTCAGTCGACTGTCATAACTGAATGATCATTCCAATTGTTAATTTTCATACCAAGAAGAGAAAACGTGCCTCTCCTCCTCTAGAAATTTTCTGTCTGTGTGCAAGAATAGATGCTTCCTAACAAAAAATTGGAGTCGTATCTACTAATTTGATGTCATTGTCACCTGTAGCTGACGTAAGATTTAAGTTGCTTAAAGGGATTCTGTTATTACTGTCAACGGCATACGTACTTGTTGTAAGAAAAATTATAGGTGTTTCTTTTGTTCGATGGCATTACGCATAGAGGGCAGCTACTTAGAACATTGTTATGATGCCTGGACAAATTTTAAGTGATCATAGTTTGGTGCAAAGATTGCATGACACTCTTCAACTAAAATGAGCGTAATTAAACGAGCGTAACGGAAATCCAGACTCCCTGGTAACGATGCCTTAAGGCGAATACGTGCAATCATACCGTTTACATCTGAAATGGAGCGAAACTGGAATTATTAAACACAGGTCTGGAAGTTAAAATTATTGTCTGTGACTGTGTCTGGAATTTTATCACAAATTGAATGATGGCTCCTAATCAGCTGTCTGATGTCTGCGAACTTTGTATGCTAAACAAGGACGAATTTATAAATTGTCGCAAAAGTAAAGTATCATTTTTTAAAATCTTTATTGCATTTTTCAGCCTTGGCTCACTCAAATTTAGTAAATACCGGTTTCATCAAATCTTCATCAGATGATTTCTTTAGTAAGACGTGAGACGGGAATAGTGAATATCGATGGACTATTCTCAAAATAAAAGTAACTTCTGACTAAAGCTACTTGAAGCTGAATAAGACGCGTAGTTTGTCGTCAAAGTACAACGGAAATGGACCGTTACTGTGTGACGTACCGAGCTGCGTATATACGTGGATGGATGTGACCCTGAGTTCGTAAATTAATTTACTTTTACTTGAACAACCGCATTTGCCTTTCCTTTAAACAGATCTCCCTAATGAATATTTGTATCTGGAAACTAGTTACGACGCTATCTGAGAGACACGAGACTGAAAAATACAATAGATTTTGTCCACAGTGGGGTAACATTTTGCTCCCTAACACAACTCACATGGAGTGGTTAACATTATTTTCTGTTTCAATTAAGATGAACAATGGGTTTCCCCGTGTAAATAGATCAGAAACTAATTTAGAGAAGTTTGTATCGACAAAGTCTTTATGTTTAATACTGTTGAAAAAGATTACATTTGTTGACTTCCGTCTACTATACAATCATGTGTACTCTTGCTTGTTCATTGCATTGTATGTCAAAGTCGGTCTGTAGATTTCAACAGCCTGTAACACGGTTCTAGGATTCGATTATTCATTTCACTGCCTCCAATATACACTAGATGATGAACGGAGTCAGCTAATATTATTATCCTCTGTACAATTTTGTTTCTAAAATCGATTTGGGTTTACTACACTCTTTTTCTGCTAACTGAAAGATCTGAAAATCATGGGCCACCCGCAAACTGTGGAATCATGTGACTGTCATGCCGTGATGAAAACAAGTTTACGAGCTGTTGTGTTACTATTTCTACTTGGAAGGGACCCAGAAAATTTGTGTTAATATGAACACACTAACATCTCATCTCAATTCGAAAATGGAAATGTATGGTTATTGGGCATCAATAACCATACAAAGACTTGGGGTCCTTCATGTAAACATGTTATGTTCGTCATTACGAGAACTAGTTTTTGACGATATTGAATCGGCGTAATATACTGAAACGCTGAAAAAATTTAAATAAGTAATTTCCCCCTTTTGACAAATTCTTTGGGTGTTATTTTCGTGAAGTTCCTATAAAAACTCAGAACTGCGAGTTATATCAGTCTATTCCTTATAATTAGTTTCCTCGGAGAAATGAAAAAAAATCTGAAGAACTGTTTTGGAGAAGTGGTGGTATGGCAGCATGGCTCTGACACAGTGTTTAATACTGCATTACTTACGTTACAGCACTAAAATACAGATATCACTTCATCGCTAACTTATTGTAATTATTTCATTAATTCAAAATGCGATATGAGTGTTACAGAGATGAAGTGTGTCTAATATAATAGATGGCGGAAGTACGTTTTAATGTGGGTAAAACTCTACGACGTGATGACTAAGTAACATATCTATCTGACAAATGTGATAAGGGAGATTATTAAGTAAGAGAGTGTAATGGTTTGAGCAATGTTTATATAGTTACGTCCCCTAGAGGAGCCAACCTGTCACGTAGTAAAGTAGCTGTAGCCTCAGAATGATGTTTTAAACATGTTTAATCAGAAAAGAATGTCACACTACCTCAATAACTGACTCTGCTGTCGCAAATCATGACGACAATAATTAATATATTTTACGAGAGAAACATTGACAGTGGCATAAGAGCAGGCGTCGTGATTAGCTTCATCAAGTTGACACATCAGTATACTTACGTTTCTTAGTTTGCAGCTGAAATTATGGTATCTGATATCACTTGCACTAAATTCCATATGTGTCTCGAGTCTCAACATGCAACACGAATGCTTGGATTGCCACAACTTACCCTAAAATCGCAGATAACTAAGGCTGTAGTATTTTAAGTGATAGGTAATTAATTCTTAAATTTTCACACATTCCTATACGCGTGCATTGTTGGTTTCTACAAATAACCCAGAAGAAAGCACTAATTTATCTATGTGCGACATGGAACTGAGCTTTCAGAACGTTGTGTCTTGCTTTACGCAATTCGGCCTCGAACATTTTCTTATTACACGGTTTTACACCTCAGGTCTATCAGTGAAAATATGTATGCACAGCCTGGGAAGTCGATGAAACGAGAGGTAACTGAAGCTTACCTCACACCAGAAGAGTCTTCACAGGCAAGACAAGAAAAACTTGGCTACGAGAAAACCGCTTTCTTCCTCATACAGCCATTTACGAGTTCCAATTGTTTGTGTCTTCGCTCGTCGCCTCAATTTAGCAGTAGAGAAACGGTCTTCTTAACTCACATATTAGGGGCAACGCTTGGTTCAATCATAAAGGCAATTTCCGCCACATTTGTATTTCCAGAGTAGTATTGCTCCTGTTTACTGCTAATATCATGAACGAATTTCAAGCGACCATGTTGATAGTTGCGCCGGTCTTGCGAGGAGTCGTCATCGGAGTCAAAGTATGTGGCTTGATCTTACATTTTTGTATCCTTTCGTGTACTATCCGCACTACCTGCACACATTCGTTTTGAATTTACGAAGCTAACACGAACGAGAAAATAAATGAAATTACATTTCGTCCAAAGATAACTGAGGTATTTTAAGGACAGTTGAAGACGTAATATTTTAGTCTGGGATTGCCTTTAGAGACGCTCGTACCACATTTTACTTGGTGCTATAGTGGTTCAAATGTATCTGAGCACTATGGGACTTAACATCTGAGGTCATCTGTCCCCTAGACTTGGAACTACTTAAACCTAACTAACCTAAGGACATCACACACATCCATGCCTGAGGCAGGATTCGATACTGCGACCGTAGCAGCTACGCGGTTCCGGACTGAAGCGCCTAGAACATCTCAGCCACAACGTTCGGCTTCGTATGACAACTCGTCTAGAAGAGGTCCAAGCAGAACCCATCCATCCTCTCGGAAGAGATCGCTAGTAAACTGAACCTCTCCTAATCCTTCTGGAAGGCTCGACACATGGAGTCATGTGCCCAAGTCACGTCACACGCTTTGGGTTTTAACGCATCCTGTCTGTGCATCTGTCTCTACTGACATTGTCGGATACATAGGGTTCTCATGGTTTCAAATTCTCCTCCAGCGTTGCGTATTTTTCATATTACGGCGACCACGATTCTCAGGAACTGACGTATGTCATAAATGTGTCAGTAACAGTTGGCAGTTGAATGTTACCATGTCTTGTTAAACTCATTGGTTGCTTCATTTTTTATAATTATTACAGAGAGTTCGTTGACGTTCTTTGGAGATGCATTTTATGTTTATCTCGTAGCTCTGAAGAAATAAGAGTTTTTAGTTCTGAGTGGTAACGTCATCATTCATTCTTTACGTTCTAGTAATGAAGGTGAATCTACAGAGAAAGGTGAAGTATGTGCTTAACTACATCATATGAAGGTTTAATCGCAACAACCTGCTTTGATGCCATTGTCCATTCGTTGATTCCATCAATCTATCTGACGTAAAAGTTGTAGTCGATTCCTTTGTGAGGAAGTAAGTGATGAACACTACAGACAGCGGAAGAATTCAAACGCTACCACCACCAGGACTAAATGTATTACTTGTCTCAGAAAGATCGATCATCTGCTAATGACTATTTCTGCGTGAGGACTCTACTGACCCATAATCAACACGCCGTTTGGCCGATAGAGGCTGAGAGTTATAAGTAGTTCTTCTTTTCGGGAACAATAGATATAAAGCGGTGGTTCTCTAAACCAACTCAGTGGAGTCAACAGAAATGTTAAGGTACATACATTGCGATGCAGTAGCATAGTGGAAAGAACTGCGAGAATACGAACAAGAAAGAAAATTCGTAGTTCAAAGAAATATTGAAATTAATGTGTTTACGTTACTTGAAAGAAGATTAGAAACATAATTGCGAATAATGAATGATCACCAAAGAAAAAATCATTCAATACAAAATATTTATATTTTAACACCACATTCTGAAGAGCAGATACACGTTCGGAAGTGTGTCAGAAGTATTTACCATGTATATTCTTATGTCGTGGTGGATGCACATTAAATTGCACTGAGGTCATACTTAGAAATACTGCACGGATCCATCTTCTGCAACTTGTGACCAGTCCTACGAGATATCGATTGCGCATGAGATCTGTGCACAAGCATTAAATTGGAATATTCAGTTCCCACTCGTTCCACCACGAAAGACTGTTGCAAATTGTGTATTTTTCTGCGTTTTTCTTCAGTTTTCAGAAGATCTTTCGTCGCCATACAGAATCCCATTGTTTTCTAACGGAGAGCTACGTACGGACCCCTGGCAGTTAGGAAATATTCGATTCATTTAAATACTACGATAGATGTTACATTCTTAAGCCGTTCGTGGAGTCACATATACTTGAATCTCTTCAAGTAGTGGAGACCTGGATCATGAAAATTAACTCATCCGTTTAAAATAATTTGTGTTTCGTTATGTGACAAAGAATACTACCTTCAAATAACTATTTGTGTGCATTTTGGTATTTAAGCCATCGTACTTTTCCATTTGGAATATCGGCCTCTTCAAATGCTACCTTACAGAATTTGAAGGAAATATATTGCTGTGCACATTCTACTCGCGGGTTGTGTAATTGAGGCTTATAGGAAAATTTCGTTTTCTTGAATCCCTACTCACACAGTAAAGACAAAATTTTTTATCATTAATGTGAAATTCATTACACTCAAAGACAGAAATGTATTTTTGAAGCACATACGTACCCTTAAAAAATTAGGATTGCTTATTGTAAGCAAGTTCAGTTCTTTCTTACAATACTGAATCTGAATGTTACACGAAAATACTTATAAAAATTAAAAAAATTGTTAACTTTCAACAGCACCTTCGACTAATATTTTCCCATTATGAAATCCGAATTTGCGAAAACAATGCAGCAATGTCGGTTACGCCAGTCAATTCCTTTTCATTAGTTTCATCAAAGAACTATTGGACTGTCCGGAAACAAATCTACAAACCTCTTAGTACGGCTTAGACACAGGTTTATGGAACTGAATCAGATGCGTTAAAGTACTAAAATAAAGCTCTTACGTCGAAGAACTAACTTTCTAGCGTGGTAAATCTCTATGACGTCATGATAAAGCAAAGCGAAATGCCGTACGTATGAAACACACATGGAAAGGAAGAAAATGGTGGTAAGTGTAGTATACAGGTGCAAAATTTAGGCAATTACAGCTCACAGACGACATCCTGATGGAACGACCGCTTCCAAGATCGTCCGTATAGGTAGCTGATGTGATCAGGAAAACACAGCAGTCGTTCTACATAACGACGTCAGGTCATAGCTATTGAAACTGGTGTATCAACCGCTTCTGGAGAAACTTTTAAGCGATTAAAATCAGAAAGGAACAGATAAATACCCCAAGAGCTGGCTCTTCTAGCAGAAAGCATGATGACTAATTTCTGCCTCTTCCGGACTAAATCCACAATTCAACGAAGAAAATCAATCGTTGAAATTCATTCATTTAGCTAACACACCTGTTTATTCAATTTCTGAGCCAGTATTAAAAATCATGCTAAATGATGTCACTGTTACTAACTTCTATATTGTGTCGCGAGTCCCAACACTCAAGCAGGCTACTGTAGAGTGCTTAATGTATCTTACTCCAAACTTTAGTTAAGCATTTGTCAAATTTTCGTAGATCCGTTTGCGCCTGCATTGTAAGTCTTGCCTTGTAGCTCAGAAGCAAATTATCTACAAGCGACATGTAGTAGTATTCCAGAAGTACGTGTTCTACATTATGAAACACGGACTGATGTCGCTTCTCATTACACTGTTTTACAATTTAAGCCTATCAGTGAAAATAACTATGGAAAGCCTAGGCAGTGAGAGAAACGAGAAATATTTGATGCTTACCTCGCACTAGAAGAGTCTTCACAGGCAAGGCAAGAAGAACTTGGCTACGAGCAAACCGCTTTCTTCGTTAGCTAGCCTCAGACTGTTTCTAGGCAACGGCACACGCTTTTGCTACAAATAGCTATTGTTGGCGTAGTCGCTCGTCGACTATGGTCAGCAGTGCAGAGACGGTCTTGTTAATGCAAACGTTACAATCAGTGCTTGGTTGATGCTATTTGGGATAGTAAATTTAATAGCTACAGCACGGTAAATAATGAAAGAGAACTTCCAAGAATTTCACATTGCCAATGTGGTATTGGCGTGTTTATAATTATTATCATCGATGCATCGAGTAAGATAATAATGGTAGTTGCATCGGGCTTGAGAGAAGAAACCATTGGAAAAAATGTCTGTAGTTTCATATATAAGGCAAGTCTTTCATTTAATTTTAGTTTTCGAATGTCAGTTGATTAAGATTGACAGTTCATTTCTGTTGCGAAATGACGCAAAAAATGCGACCCATAAAATAACTGAACTAAAAATCACATAAAACTGGTTGTAATATTTATGGAACATCTCTATATGACCTACCATATTACTACATGACTTCCATAACAGAATCTTAGTAGAGCTTAATCGGTGGTTTTAGCCATTACGGAAGTATATTTTACGGTTATTTAGAAGCAATACATACAGAAAAAAACTAAAAATTTGAGCGGAAAGTAATTTAAACTTACCAACTTCGGCGTACATTAACCAAATAATATCTACAGTTACCTCTCGCGACCTTGGAAACTTGCATATACTGAAACATTATCCTAAACTTGTTTTGCTTATATGCCTAGGCACACTACATTTAGAAGTGATGGTACACTGATAAGTATATAAAGAGATGGCTTACTTTGAACGCGGAATGACAGAGCTAAACACATAGAACATTCTGTTTAGAAAATAGTTATGGAAATCCATACTACAAGACCCACGGTGTCAAGGGTTTGGCAAATTGACCAAATCTGACGTATTACGTCTTACCACGGACAAAGCAGTGGTCGACAGCCTTCTCTTAACGACCGACAATAGAGGCGTTTATTGTCAGTGCTAATACAAAAGCAACACTGGGTGAAATGAGCGCAGACATGAATGTTGGACGTACGACGAACGTATCCATTTGGTCAATCAGGCGAAATGTTGCTTTTGGGATATGGCAGCAGAGACCGACGGGAGTGCCTTCTCTAAGAGAAGGACGTCGCATACAGGTCCTCTCCTTTTCATGTGACCATATCTGTTGGAACGTAGAAGACTGGAAAACCGTGGGTTACTCAGATGGATCCAGATGTCAGTTGGTCAGAGTCTATGGTAGAGATCTAGTGTAGCTCACTCAGCACAAAGCGATGCACCCAAGTTGTCAACAAGTTCTGCTCAAGCTGGTTGTAGCTCCATAATGCTGTGGGTTGTGTTTACATGGAACTGACTGGGTCCTCTGGTCGAGCTGAACCTATCATTGTCTGGAAATATTTATGTTCGTCTACTTGGAGACCATTTACAGCCATTCTTGGACTTGATATTCCAAGGAATTGGGACCATTTGCAGCCATCTTGGACTTAATATTCCAACGACATTGTGCCATGTCACTGGGCCACAATCGTTTGCTATTGATTTGAAGAACATTCTGGAAATTTCAAATGAATGATTTGGCCACCCAGATCGTTCGAAATGAAACACACCGCACACGAGGTCAATTAGTAAGCAAAATCCTGCACTTGTAACACTTTCGTACTTAGTTGCAGCTATGTGAAATAAATATGAAATCAAATATCTTCCTCAAATACGGACTAATCCGTACTAAGCGGAGTAATCCGACTTAACAAATATACTTTTTTGACAACGCCGACGGATAAAATGAATTATGGGGAGTTGAAGCTAAGATACATCTGCACTTCAGTGCACACATATTGTTACATAATGTCTCTTTCTGTAGTAACGAAACGTAGAAGAGAGCCTTGGAGTAATTATTAACAGACATTTAAAATACGGTCGAGACATAAACTCATGTGCAGTCGAGTAATATTATTGATAAGTATTGCCTACAGACAGCGTATTAATGTAGTACATAGAAATTTTTGCGAAGTAAGTTCCAAAAAATTCAAAATAGTTTACCAAATATTTTAGGACACTTTATATCATGGGTTCATGGGTCATGGTGTGGGTTCCTGTAGTCATGTCCTAGTTCATGAACCACGGGCAACGTATGAGTGGCCAAGTATGTGGTCCTGATAGTTGGGATACCAGTTACTTCAGAAGAAGGCTGGGCATCTCGGACATATTCTGAGTCGTAGTCACCTTTGTGCTCGTACGACAAAGACTACTATATCCACTGGTTAGTCCCTCAACCGTTAGGGTTAAAACCCAATGGGATTCGGGGCAAGTAAGCCTATCAACCTGCTTCCCTGGTACTTTAAATATCATGCTGGCAACAATCAGAGCAAAATGCCTCGGACCTTTGGAGGTGACGGAGTCCCACCTACAACTGACAAGCAGAGACTTCTAAGATAGTACTTGGCAAACAAATGGTAATGAGATGGGAAGCTATTAATATCAATGGGAGCTACTCTGGGAGGAAGGTAGAGCTGGCAGAGGCTGCAAGTAAGATGGGGCTGGACATTTTAGCTGTTAGTGACCTTAGGGTAAGGGGTGAGAAAGAAGAGGAAGGGGGAGAATACAAGGTCTACCTGTCAGGAGTCAATGCAGGAATAGCACAATGGGATGTAGGGCTTTACATCGGGAAATAAATGGAACCCAGCGTAGTTGCAGTAAGGTATGTAAACGAACGACTGATGTGAATAGATTTGACTGTGCCTAACAAGAATATTAGGATTGTGTCAGTACAGTCGCATTGTGAAGCGACAGATCAAGATAAGACGGACAGTTTTGAGGCACTCAGTGATGTAGTTGTTAGAGTAAAGGACAAGGACAGTGTTCTGCTCATGGGTGATTTTAATGACAGGAATGGAAATCGAACACAAGGGTATGAAAAGGTTATGGGTAAATTTGGAGTGGACATGGAGGCAAACAGGAACGGGAAACAACTCTTGGATTTCTGTGCCAGTATGGGCTTAATAATCACAAAGTCCTTTTTTAAACATAAGAACATTCACCGGTATACTTGGGAAGGCAGAGGAACCAGATCTGTCATTGACTATTAATAACAGATCAGAAAGGCTGTGAGGGACACACGTGTATTCAGGGGATTCTTTGATGACACTGATCATTATTTAATCTGCAGTGAAATTGGGATTGTGAGGCCGAAAGTGCAGAAGGTCAGGTCCATATGTAGGAGGATAAGAGTGGAGAAACTTCAGGATAAGGAAATCAGGCACAAGTACATAACAGCTATCTCAGAAATGTAACACCTAGTTGAATGTAGTCAATTACAGTCATTGGAAAGGGAATGGACAAGGTACAAAGTCACAGTACCAGAAGTGGCTAAAGAATGTCTTGGAACAGTAGTGTGTAAAAGTAGGATGAAGCAAACAGCTTAGTGGAATCACACGGTCAAGACAGCCTGTAAAAGGAAAGGGAAGGCGTATCAAAAGTGGCTACATACCAGAACTCAGGTAAACAGAGAAAGTTATGTTGAAGAAAGAGACAAAGCCAAACAGATAATTGCTGCATTCAAGAAGAACTCTTGGGAAGACTTTGGAAACAGGTTAGAGATTATGGGTCAAGCTTCTGAAAAACCATTCTGGAGTGTAATTAGAAGTCTTCGAAAGGGAGGTAAGAAGGAAATGCCAAGTATTTTGGACAGGTCAGGACAACTGCTGGTTAATCCTGTGAATGCCTTGGGCAGATAGAGGGAATATTTTAAACAGTTGCTCAATTTAGGTGAAAATACGACCAGCAATAGTTTCAGATTTCGAGGTAGAATGGGATAGGAATGATGATGGAAATAGGATCACATTTGAGGAAGAGGAGAAAATGGTCAATAGACTGCAGTGCAATAAATCGGCTTTGGTGGATGAAATTAAGTCGGAACTCATCAAATACAGTGGAATGTCAGGTCTTAAATGGCTACACAGGATAACTGAATTGGCCTGGGAGTCGGGACAGGTTCCATCAGACTGGACAAAAGCAGTAATCATACCAATCTTTAAACATGGAAACAGAAAAGACTGTAACAACTACAGAGGTATCTCTCTAATCAGCGTTGTAGGTAAAATCTTCTCAGGTATTGTTGAAAGGAAAGTGCGAGTATTAGTTGAGGACCAATTGGATGAAAATCAGTGTGGGTATCGGCCTCTTAGAGGTTGTCAGGACCAGATCTTTAGCTTACGGCAAATAATTGAGAAGTGTTATGAGTGGAACAGGGAATTGTATATATGCTTTATAAATTTAGAAAAGGCATATGACCGGGTTCCTAGGAGGAAGCTATTGTCTGTTCTACAATATTATGGAATAGGAGGCAAACTTTTGCAAGCAATTAAAGGTTTTTACATGGATAGTCAGGCAGCAGTTAGAGTTGACAGTAAATTGAGTTCATGGTTCAGAGTAGTTTCCGGGGTAAGACAAGGCTGCAACCTGACTCCACTGTTGTTCATATTATTTATGGTTCATATGTTGAAAACAATAGACTGGCTGGGTGAGATTAAGATACATATAATAAGCAGTCTTGCATATGCAGATGATTAAGTTCTGATCGCAGATTCGATTGAAAGTTTGCAAAGTAATATTTCAGAGCTAGATCTGAAATGTAAGGACTATGGAATGAAGATTAGCATCTCCAAAACGAAAGTAATGTCAGTGGGAAAGAAATATAAACGGATTGAGTGCCAAATAGGAGGAACGAAGTAAGAACAGGTGGACGGTTCAAGTACTTAGGATGCATATTCTCACAGGATGGCAACATAGTGAAAGACTGGAAGCGAGGTAAAGCAAAGCTAATGCAGTGAGCGCTCAGCTACGATCTACTCTCTTCTGCAAGAAGGAAGTCAGTACCAAGATTAAGTTAGCTGTGCACCGTTCAATCTTTCGCCCAACTTTGTTGTATGGGAGCAAAATCTGGGTGGATTCTCAACAAGGTTGAGGTTTCGGATATGAAAGTAGCTAGGATGATTGCAGGTAGTAGTATATGGGAACAATGGCAGGAGAGTGTACACAATGAAGAAATCAATGAAAACATGGGAATGAAGTCTATAGATGTAGCAGTCAGGGTGAACAGCCTTAGATAGTGGGGTCATGTTACACGCACGGCAGAAGCAAGGTTACCCAAGAGACTCATGGGTTCAGCAGTAGAGGGTAGGAGGTGTCGGGGCAGACCAAGGAGAAGGTACCTTGATTCGGTTATGAATGATTTTGAAGTAATATTAACACTGAAAAGGGGATCATGGAGGCATTTTATAAGGGGGCTATGCTTCAGACTGAACGCTGAAAGGCATAATCCGTCTAAAAAGATGATGATCATGTGATGATGACTTTATGTGATTAGGTATGGCAGTGGGATGGACCGTATCAAAAAGTTGGTACTCGATATTTGTCTGTGAGGTGAACTGTACATTACATTGTCTCTTAGATACCTGTGAGATACACTAACTTCACAAATGTTACTAAAAGTCAGATACACAATCAACAAAAGTTTTGCATCAGCTGCCGGCCGCGGTGGTCTCGCGGTTCTAGGCGCGCAGTCTGGAACCGTGCGACTGCTACGGCCGCAGGCTCGAATCCTGCCTCGGGCATGGATGTGTGTGATGTCCTTAGGTTAGTACGGTTTAAGTAGTTCTAAGTTCTAGGGGACTAATGACCACAGCAGTTGAGTCCCATAGTGCTCAGAGCCAGCCATTTTGCATCAGCTCGGTTCTGGAACCTGTACACAAAATTGGAATAGAGGTCAACATAAACATCATTTCAAGCCTTTTTATTGCAAATGAGAACCACACATTGCATGTTGTACCACCTTACAGAGAGACCTTCCAAGGTGGTGGTGGTGGTGCAGATTGCTGTACACACCGGTACCCCCAATATCCACCAGCACGGCATCTGGCGTTGAAGGATGCCTGTATCCGTCGTGACATATTATCCTCAAGTTCATCAAGGCACTGTAGGTCCAAATTGTCCCACTCCTCAACGGCGGTTCGGCGTATATCCCTCAGAGTAGCTGGTGGATCACGTTTTCCATAAACAGCCCTTTTCAGTCTATCCCCGCCATTTTCGATAGTATTCATGTGTGGAAAAGATGTTGGTCAATCTAGCCGATTGATGACGTTATCTTAAAGTAAGTCATTCACTAGATGTAAACGATGGGGGGCGCGAATTGTCGTCCATGAAGACTAATGCCTCAACCGTATGCTGCCGATAAGGCTGCACTGTCGATCGGAGGATGGCATTCACGTATCGTACAGCCGTTACGGTACCTTCCATGATCACTAGTGGCGTACGTCGACCCCACATAATGCCACCTCAAAACAACAGGGAACTTCTTCCTTGCTTCACTCGCTGGACCGTGTGTCTAACAAGTAAGGCGTCAGCCTGACCGCGTTGCGTTCAGACACGTCTCCGACGATTGTCTGGTTGAGGAGAACGTAATGCCAATCCTGAGCTGTCAGTTCGGCATGTTGTTGGGCCGCGCTGCATGGTTGTCGTCGGGAGTGAAGCTGAGCATCATGCAGTCTATTGCACACAGTTTGAGTCGTGACACGACGTCCTGTGGTTGCATGGAAAGCATCATTCAACATGGTGGCTTTGTTGTCAGGTTTCCTCTGAGCCTTAATAAGCACGTATTGGTCATCCACTGCAGTAGTATCCCTTGGGGGGATTGAGCGAGGCATGTCATCGACAGTTCCTGTCTCTCTGTATCTCCTCCAGGTACGAAAATTATCGCTTTGGTTCACTCCGAGACGCCTGGAGACTTCCCTTGTTCACAGTCCTTCCTGGCACAAAGTAACAATGGGGGCGCGATCGAACCGCAGTATCGACCGTCTAGACATGATTCAACTACAGACAACACGACACGTGTACCTCTTCCCTGGTGGAATGATTGGAACTGGTCGGCTGTCAGACCCCCTCCGTGTAAGACATTCTGCTTATGCATAGTTGTTTACATCTTTGGGCTGGTATAGTGACATCGCTGATGGCCAAAGGGACTGTGTCTGTGATACAATATCCACAGTCAACATCTATCTTCAGAAGTTCAGGGAACCGGGGTGAGCAAAACTGTCTTTTGACGTATGTAGAAGAGACAGAAAACGTATTTTAAAATTGGGATACTGCAGTAAATATGAGAGGCATTCTAGCTCACTTACCCGACTCTGTATTGCGTTTAGAACTATAACTCGTGATAATCCATTATACTTAGTTAACATTGCGGCAGTTGGAAGCAACGAACATTACTGCACACGAAGGCTCCATTGCATAAATTAATACAATTTACTTATTTATCGTACGACATTAACAGGAAGTATTAAGAAATAACTTGCGATTATACATTTAAGGAATTAGACTCAAAGCTATTATGATCTAATTCAGGAAGTTGACTCTATAATAATGCCTAGAAGCACGTAATTTGTACTTTAAAATTAATACTGTGAATTAAAATAGATGCATTTAATCAGAGTTCAGCATCACGTGAAGAAATCATTTTATAGCAGAGGGAGCAGGATTAATTGTCAATGATAGGTCGTCGATACTTTCTTAGAGCGCAGTGTGTGAGAATATGCTGAACGATTTGTTCTTGGAGTGCCCAAACGGAGACAGGAGAGTTTCAGAGTCCGAAGTTGTGCAACATGGCATATCATCTCACGTGATCAGTTCATATTCCGTTCTGTCTTGTTCACTTACTTCCCTTCAGATCAAATACTGGCAGACTGGCACATGGATCTAAAAAACCTTGCTGTTTTATTGTTGCGGTATCTCGTATCTTGCCCAGCTCTTCTTTAATGTTAAACTTTTCGTTGTTTCTTTCATCGCCGGCCCTTGTGGCCGTGCGGTTCTTGGCGCTACAGTCTGGAACCGAGCGAACGCTACGGTCGCAGGTTCGGATCTGGCCTCGGGCATGGATGTGAGTGATGTCCTTAGGTTAGTTATGTTTAATTAGTTCTAGTTCTAGGCGGCTGATGACCTCTGAAGTTAAGTCGCATAGTGCTCAGAGCCATTTTCTTTCATTAGGCGACAGTATTTTGCGTGATATGTAACTGTCTGGATGATGGTCGTCTAAGACTGTAATTTGGAAGGTTTTGGGGGACGGGGTGATGCAACTATCTCAGTTCTCGATTGGTTTCTTCTTCGTGTCCCAGTTGTGCAACCAAGGAAACGGTTTGGATTTAAGTGTACCCACGATTCACATTCACATTCTAGTTTCCTTGTACGAGTACTGTTTTGTCACACTCGGGCTCAACAGTCACCTATTGGGTATCTATACTAGTGACAAGTGGCCACCATAGGTGACGAATAATTTTGGACCCAATATCGATAATTCAGAAATAAATTTCGTGATGCTCATTGTACTCAAATGTAGAAAGAAACAAATGACTCAGTTGCCAGACCTCCATTTTTGGATTTAGTGTATTCTGAAAAGAAATGTACAGCTACGTAGGACACCTGCACCTGCCTTTGAAGCCCGTTTCGAAATGAACAAAAACGTATGTACTTCATGTGAAGCGTCAAGTACTTAACGGGACACGCCCTTCCTTTTAGAAGAGACTAGATAGCCAGCGAGCCAGATATCCTGCTGCAATGCTTGGCATACAGTGCCACGCACACAACTCTTATATTTCTTTGGCAGAACATGGAGTTTAAAAAACCCTGCTTCTAAGTCGTTGTCTCTGTTGACAGTGCGAGGTACATAGAGTTCTTAAGATCTATATTCTTCCAGCATTAAGTATGTTGTATAAAGCAGCGACCAGGATTGTTAGGAATGAGGCATGCTATTCATGAGTCAGAAACACTTCGCAGTTACACAAAGTGAAGCGAAATTCGCACACTACTCCTTGTCAGCGCGACTGCTCGCACGCAGCGGTGAAAATGTCTTTCCCAAAATTTCGACCGGCAGAAAAAGGACGTTGAAGAGTGACAATCTGTCAACACTGTAGCCATTGTATGGTGACACCCTCTTCCAGCACGTATCAGTTATGCCGTACAGTTGGTGCATTTCTTAGAGTTTTGGGTTGGTTGCAGGAGGTCGAGGGTTCGAGCTTAGGTTGAGGGACATACTTTTTATTTGGTAAATGTGATCCAGGTAGTACGGTATCTGGCCTCTTAATCGTCAATAGCAATTGCTACGTCTCCTCTAGAAAACATTTACACTTACAAACTACAATCGTAGGAATGGAAGTGTTGTCAGCTTTGGATGAAGCCCTTTCCATATCAAGGGCGTGAATTTATTTGCACCACTTCATCTACTAGATGCGAAACCTGTTTTCTTTGTACCCTCCTCCAATGGTCCCATATATTAGTACCAACTATCTTGCCTCGTTCGGGTACATTACATTTCGTTAGGGACTTGCGTTACCAGTAGGACTAGCAACATGCTTTGCGAATAATGTCCAAATTCGTTTACTATTTGTATGTGCTATCACAATAGCCCCACTAATTATGCCTTTCAACATTTAGTCTGGTAACCGCATGCTGTTTAGTACGTATCTCAATGCATTATTGTAATTATTGTTCTATCGATAGGATTGTGGAAACATCAAGTCTATTACCGTTAGGGAAACAGTGTAATTCGAAACCGAACGTTTCACACTTATATTTGTCGGAATGAATCATGCAGAACAGTGTCTGTCAGAGGGGTACTGTGCATTAGGTGGAATAGAGCAGAGGATTGACAGCGTGTTTATACTGTACGCGCTGTCCGCCTGACAGGGAGTAGTTACGGGTGGTGTAACGCGACCGTGACAGACGCCAATGCACATGCGTACACATATCGAAATTTGTCACTGAAAACCTCTAAATAAGTGTGGCAGACATACGGCATAGACAAATGATGAGCATGTGGATGTGCTTCTGGTCCTTGGTGCATGTGATATCCGGACCGGTGTTGCCACTCGTGGATATGAGGCTAGATATCTTCGTCGACGCGATCCAGGAAAAAGAGGGTTTTGTCATCTGGAGCTGCGCCTTCGGGAGTCAGGTTCTCTCCTTCCACCATCGTGTGACAGACGTCGTGCTCGGACTCGCCGTTGTCATGCTGCTGAGGAAGCTATTCTGCGGGTCATAGACCAAGAACACCTGCCGAGTACACGTAGAGTAGCAAAACACCTGCGTGTATTGCAAAGCGCGGTTGTTAACATGCTGCACGAGTATGGACTACACCCCTGTCATTAACCTTTCAGACAACAGCTGCATCCTGCACATAGCCATCAGCGGATGCAATTCTGTCAATGGTTCCAACAACAACAGGAAGCTAACGATGACTTTGTTAACACCGTAATATGGCTTGATGAACCAGCATTCACTCATGAGGGTGTCTTGAATACGAACAATGCCCATCATTGGTGTGACGTTAACCCACCCATAAACCATGACTGTGGATATCAATTTCGGTTTGGTATCAACGTCTGGAATTGAATATTGGTCGACACGTGGTTGGGCCCGTACATGTTGCCTAACCGGTTGACTGCACGAAGGGTTCATTCATACGTCTGGAACTATCTGCCTGAGGAGCTGGAAGTTTTCCACTACATATTCGGTGGAGAATATGGTTCCAACATGATCGTGCATGTGCACACTATGGAATTAATGTTCGACAGAATTTAGACAGAATATCTGCAGGAAAATGACTCGGACGTGAAGGTCCAGTTGTATGGCCACCGCTTTCATCTGATCTAAATCGCCTGGATTTCATCGTGTGGGGACACATGAAGAAGCACATGTACTCTACTCTGCCGACGAATGTGGAAGAATTGTTAGTGAGTGTTCATGCTGCTCTTGTTACTGTGGGCTCACATTTGGTGTGAATGGACCAGAGCAGTATGATGCGGCGAGTTGCGCAATATTGGAACATGGAGGGAGGTCGCTTTGAGTGTCTGTTGTTCTGAGTACAACGTATTTTGTTGCGACGTTCATGTGGTCCTTAATATGGATATTATTATTGTAACTGGTTGCTAATGGGCGAGGTCTGGGCGCGCATATTACACGTAGTATAAATGACAAGTAGATGTTATGTTATTGCAGTGTGCTGTCACCTTTCGCACTTCAAAACTGATATTGCTTCTGTAGTTATTCTGTCCTATGCCAGGTAATTTTTTCAAGTCTGTTTCTTATTTGTCTAACCACGTATTTGTTATTTCCATCGTTAGAAAGCGTCGTAAATTTAGGGTACTGATGACCTGAGAAATGATGTATATTACACAATAACGTTTCAGTATGAAATTAGCGAATAAAAAAAAATACGCCCCCACCCAAGCTTGAACCCGACCTCCTGCGTATTAACCCAAAACACTATACACTGCACCAACTGTACAGTACAACAGATTCGTGCTGACAGCGGTAGACACCATGCCTGTGATTAGTGTTGCGAGATTGCCACTCTTTAACGTCCTTTTTCTGACCGATGTACTCGTCAGACGAAAGTTTGGGACCGACATTTTTTTATCGGTGGTATATGAGTAGTCGCTCTGCGAATCCTCAGTTTGCGAATTTTGGTTCACACTGTATATTACAATATTTTATTAATACGTTTAGTAGCTTCAATTTTTAATTTACAACAGTGTTTGTCAGGGTTTGTTGATAATTCTGGGAGACCCATCTTCTGTTTTCGGCAAGCGAGAAAGAACCAAATAACTCTTAATTCTGAGACACAATCTCAACTGAAACTTTACATTCCAGTAACGGAGATGATTCTACAAAAATTGGTGCTGAGAGCTCTTAACTACAGCGCATGAAGAATTCAAGGAACTAACCAGGATTGATGCCAGTGTACATTCCATACACTACATCCATCTGGCGTTTGGATCTGCTAATGTTTTAGTAAATTGCTTTATAGGGAAGCAATGTAATTTGTCAGTTTACTGATCGATACTGCAGACGCAGAAAACACTCAAAGCATTGCGCCATCTGGACTAAATATTCTAGTTGGGTCTGAGAAGGTCAGGAAATAGTCGTGGAAAATGAAGGAGGCAAGAGTAACAAACAAAATACGTTTACTGGCCTTCATAATTACTACCATCATCTGCAATACACGCTGTTGGAACCTGTCACCAAACGCTTCTTTGTTAATTATTGGAAGCACCAAGCCCACCCATTGATGGATTATCGCCACGGATGCGTACATTCGTCAACAATAGTGCAGATATTGTAATTGCATATCTTCAACTCTTGTCCTCTCATTCCAAAACACAGCCACAGTTCATCCGAAAGCACCCGTACATTCGTACCACTGCAAAATGGAGCAACGCATTCACATGAAGTACTGTATAAAACTAGAGAAAGAGTCAACAGAGACACTAAATGTTGTTACTAGTGTGTACGATGTTGAAGCAGTGAGTGAAAAGTGTGTGCCTGAGTGGTCTAAACACGTCAGAGAATGAAAGGACTGTGTCGACGATATGCCATGTGCGAATGAACATGAACCATCCCAGACGACATCGAACGAGTGCGATGGATGCTTGCTGAGGTTCGGCCGCTGTTCTTGAGAATGAGAGCAGAAGAGTTGAAAAGACAATGTAAGCAATGTATTCACGAGTTTTCCCAAACGTGTGACCATGATGCTTATAGCAATTCTACAATAACCGTTTCCAAGAGCATTAAAAATGACGTCAGATATCCATTGCAGCTAGTGGCGATTATTTTGAAGGCCAGGAAGGGCATTCTATTTGTAACTCTTGTTCCCTTTATTGCTCTGAGACCTTTCAGTAAATTTTCCAGATTTCGTCTGAACCATCATGAAAAATAAAAAAATTATCAGTCAAGTGCAATAAAATTTGCAGCGACGTGGCCACTTAGAGGACATTTATCACCTGTAAGGAATGTACTTACTGCTGGGGTTTGATATAAATATTTTGCATCAAATTGTTCTTTTCTACTTTATTATCCAGGACAAAAATTCTAATTATCATATTTATGAGAAAGTAGACACTTTAATGTCTTTCATACTCTGTTTCTTTGAAACAAAACGAAATTCTTGACTTCAGTTCTGTGTGGCCCTGATTTATTTTCTGGTGCGCTACTTACAAACATGGTGAAGGCAAAATTCAAGATAGTGCTCCTAATGTACACTGGCCTAGCATGCATTTCTGCCGCTGAAGAAAATAACGTGATATGCATTATTACCATCTATAGAATTTATAAAAAAGTTAAAAACTTGTAGCTATTAAAATATAGAGTAAAAAGCTGATTACTGAGACCTAAATAGTGTGGCCCTCTATCGTGTACTGTTATCGACCAAAACAAAGACGATAACAAAGACGCCACTCTAGCAACCATGGCTACCTACTCGTCTTACTAGGGCCAAAGAGGCTACCTGTGTGGAAAGGGTCCTGCTCACTCTAAGGTTCCCAGGGAGACCCAACGAAGGTCGATCAGTACATGATATGGGTAACTGGTATGCGCAAAAGTTACTGTTACCATTAAAATTTTAATTAAAAGACATCTTGTCAAAATAAATGTTATATCTTGAATGCGATATCGGTAGCGGAATGTTACATCAGTTTATAAAGTAAGACCTATATTCCCGTTACCGTTGTTGGTCTGCTTAGAATGCAACGTGATGACTATCGTGAGCGTAAAATTAATGGACGGTGTGCCATTGTTATTGATAGTCCCTTCAGAATGCATATTTTGGTCAGTGTGTTGCCTGAAGGTATACTTACTACGTGATGTACCGGCAGTATGTTCATGATACCTTATTTTAAAATTTCTACCAGTCCTGGAGAGTGGTTAATGGATGCTGAAGTGATGCAAGCCGCCTCCTTAGCGCGTCTCAATCATGACGTAGGGGATTCAAATCGGGTGAGCGAGCACACCACGAAATGCGTGCAATATCTCCCGGTTCCAAGAAAACATCAGCCACCCGTGCTCCATAAGGTCGAGCATTACCGTCCATCAGGTAGACGCCAGGGCCCACAGCACCTCGCAGCCACCTACATGAGGTGCGAAGGTCTCGTCACGCTACCAGACTGCACTTAAACCATGTCGATTCACCAGTACAATTTTATGAAAAAGTGTTCGAGTGGTAAACGTAATCTCTGCTCAAGGCATTAGCAATCCTCCCAGATGTCGGTCGCTTTCCACAATATTTGGATCTCGAAATCGTGTTTACGTTCCCTCGGGATGCCAAATCCTGTGGCGTACTGAAGCGGTAATATCGTGACCTTAGAGCCAAATAAAGTTCATCTGTTCTGAAGCTTCTGAAGTCACACGTGGTCGGCACTGCTCTGCTCTCGGGTTACAGTTTGGATTTCTGTATACTGTGGCCACATCCGAGAAACAACAGAACGATTCACATTAAGCCATCGGGCCAAATCAGTTTGTGACTGTCATTCTTACTTTCTTTCTATGGTCCTTCCCCGCAGAGAGTCTTGCAGGCATCATCTCTGTGTCATAGGACACCATCTGTGAATGTGTACACAGCGATTGTGGATGTGGCGTATCCGGGCAACACTACCTCTTTTCACATGTGCCCTGATGCCATCGTTGGCATGGTTTTCCGATGACCGCAATGGTATCTGCCGCGCAGTTCACAATCGTAGGGCCCCAGAGGCTCAGCATTAATTTGCTGGGTACGGGCTTGGCGACCCCGGGGTTCCTGAGCTGGGGACTGGTAAGCGCCGCCAGTCCCCTTCACCGTAAGCTCTGGGCAAGCTTCAACGACCACCGTGCGGCGCGGCGGTGGAATGTTGTGTGTCTCAGGGAGTGGGGATCTTGGCTTGGCCGCCCGGATCGCGAGGATGGAATAAGCCTCTATAAACAACCCCTCAATCTCAAGGTGTGCTGCGCGCCGATGAGATGCATGGCTGTTGAGGTTGAACAGTCATTAGCGGGCAACCTCTGGGGAACCTGCCACACCTCAGTTGTATAAGGCTTACCTAGGCACGCGGGGCTCTGTCTAGGTGGACTTCTAGTTTCCTAGCTGCTAGTGGGACCGAGATGGATACTTCGAAATACTCTTTTCCTCCTCCCAGCGGAAAGGGTGGGCCGCTGGAGGGTTCTAACACCCAGTCTCTGAAGAGGGCTCGTGCAGTCAGTCCCCTGACTGCAGCACACCTTTGACAAGTGAAGTCTTTAGTAACAGGATGCATTCTGGTGCTCAGAATGTGTTTCTCATTGTGAAACGGAAGGAGGGTAGTTTTGAGAAGGTTTCGCCCTTCTATATACAAAAGGGATTGGAGGGCATCTGTGGCTCCTTGAAATCGGTGAAGCGCTTACGTAATGGGACCTTGCTAGTGGAAACTTCCACTTCCCAGCAAGCAACTACCCTCCAATCTGCTAAATGTCTTGGAGAGTATGCCATAGACACTGAATTGCACAGCACCTTGAACTACAGCAAAGGTGTTGTGACATGCCGGTATCTAGTTGACATTCCCAAGGACGAACTGCAACGTGAGTGGGCTCCGGAAGGTATCGTTGATGTCCAACACATCATGAAGAGGGTTGATGGCAATCTTGTCAAATCCGACTCCTTTATTCTGACCTTCAGTAGCACACAACTTCTTGAACATGCTCCCCCAAAGCCCACCAAACCACAGAAAGCTCCTATACCGCAGCAACACCGGGTCAAATCCCGTGGTAAACCGTCTGACCATGCGGCTGTTGTTTTACGCGAGGCTTCATCTGATTCTTCACCTGAGTTGATGGAATACGACGTATGTGTGAGGCAATCAGCTCACCCCACACCTGACCCTCCACCTGCTGCGGTTTCCCCGCCCCGTCGGAGATACAGGATGAAGGTGCTACCCCCAACATAGACGGCTCCCATACTTCAGTGGAACTTGCAAGTGTTCAGGACGCATGTGGAGGAACTTCGTCTACTCTCTCAGGGTAGACCACTATGTCTCTGTCTCCAGGAGACTGATTTCCATCCCTCATACTCCCCTGAGCTGCGAGGCTATACACTCCACAAAAAGGACGAGCTGCGTGGAGAGAGAGCTAGAGGAGGTGTAGGTATTTTCGTCAGGACGGACTGCCACTCCTCGCCTCTCTCGCTTACAACGACATTACAGGCCGTCGCTGTGTCTGTGCACGTGCGCCATCCATTGACTGTATGTTCGCTTTACTTGCCCCCACATGACGCACTTGATGAAGTGGCCCTCACCGACCTTGTTACACACCTCCCCTAGCCATTCATTATTTGTGGTGATTTTAATGCCCACAATGTGCTTTGGGGCTCTGCAATTACTTCCCCAGGGGTAGGGCAATTGAGAGTCAGCGAGGCCTCCTTACGTAAACATGTTGGACGTTGTGCACCATGAAGGGCTTCGGTTGGCCACTGGGGCATTCCGAAATTGCCCCATACCAAGCTTCTGTGCAGAGGCTGGTGAACCGCCACCTCATATGCGGCGACGGCAACTTACAGTACGCCAGACTTATAAAACTTTGTCCACACCATACACACCTGCATACCATACCGTTGCTCAGCCTACTCTCGCTCGGTTATTTCATAACCGGCAACGTGCGACGCAGCCCTATGAGATTCGCGCACAGGATCACCTCGCTGCGATGTCTATGGCTGGTCTTCGTGATTTACGTTGCGGTTGGAGCAGATCTCCATCTTTTAGATGTGCATCACGGTTTTACTGTTATTTACACTGACGCCTTCAAACAGGAGAATTTCCTTGGCTGTTCTGTGGTGTTTCCTGATCATGTTACCCGGATTCGCCTCCCTGCTCAATATACCGTTTTCGCTGCGGAGCTTGACGCGATCCTGAAGGCACTGGAGCAGATGAATCGTGATCGGGGCGGTCGATTTCTTCTCTGCTCCGATTGTGTTAATGCCTTACAATCACTGCAGAACCTGTACCCGACTGAGGAGATGGTACAGCTGATATTTGACCAACTCTACGTGCTCCAACTGCGGAGTAAAGAGGTATCCTTCTGCTGGGTGCCTGGTCATGTCGGAATATGGGGCAATGAATAGGCCGATCGGGTTGTCAAGGAGGCCTGCAGAGAGCAGGAGGTGTTCCATTGTCCTATCCCCTTGCAGTCAGTCATCTCTGCACTCCACAGGAAGTGCATGGAGTTGTGGGAGGACGAATGGCTGGCGGTGACGGCCAATAAACTGCGGTTGGTAAAGTCAACCACTCGGTCGTGTCGTTTCTCTTGCCAGTTGCTAAGGCGGGAAGAGGTGTCCCTCACACGTCTTCGGATTGGGCACTGTCCTCTCACACACAGCTTTTTTATTACGGCGGGAGGATCCTCCGTTTTGTGATGCTTGTGGTGTGCACATCTCTGTCCGGCACAATTTAACAGACTGCATTTTAAATCATGATGCACGGGCAGAAGCACAAGTTGATGGGGATCTGCCTTCTGTTTTAGCTAACGATGAGACGTGTGTGTCTAGGGTTTTTAAGTTTTGTGATGTGTCTGGATTCTGGCCTAAGCTTTTAGGCTGGAGGTTTTAGTGTTTTGCAGAGTGGCTGACTCCTCCCCTTTTTTCCTTGCGGTGAGCCAGCCACTTCCATCTGCTATATTGTTTTAGCTCCCTCTACCATTTTCTTTCTGTGTTGTCCATGTTTTACTGCTGACACCCTGCTTCATCCCACGCTTCAGTGTGGGTGAGCACATATTTTTCAACGATTGTTTCCCCTGTTTTATGTTCCATTTTATATTCCTGTTCCGGGATTTTTCTTGACACCCGTCTCACTATGTTACTGAACGGGCGCTGAAGACCTTGCGCCCAAAACCCCCCTACTACTGCTACTACTACTATTAGTTACGTGATCTACCCATCTAATCTTCAGCATTCTGCTGTAGCACCACATTTGGAAAGCTTCTAGTCTCTTCTTGTCTGATCTGTTTATCGTCCATGTTTCACTTCCATACGTGGCCACACTCCATACAAATACTTTCAGATAGGACTTCCTAACAGTTAAACCTATACACGATATTCTCTTCTTTAGAAACGCATTCCTTGCGTTAGCCAGTCTACATTATGTATCCTATCTACTTCGACCAATTATTTTGCTTCCCAAAGAGCAAAATTAATATATTATTTTAAGTGTCTCATTTCCTACTCTAATGCCATCAGCATCAGCTGACGTAATTCGACTGCACTCCATTATTTTTGTTAGGTTTTGTTGATTCTCATTTTATAGCCTCCTTTGAAAACACCGTTCTTCCAGGTACTCTGCCAGGGATAGGCTACACACCTGCTTCACTCTTCCTTCTCAACCAATGCTTCCCTTTCATGTCCTTGGACTCTTATAACTGCCATCTGGTTGTAAATAGCCTTTCGCTCACTGTTGATTGGTTGGTTTGTGGGATTAAAGGGACCAGACTGCTATGGTCATCGGTCCCTCGCTCACTTTATTTTAACCCTGCCACCCTCGTAATTTGAAAGAATTGCAATCAACATTGTCAAAAGCTTTCTCTACGTCCACAAATGCTAGAAACGTAGGTTGGCATTTCCTCAACTTTTCTTCTCAGATACGTCGTACGGTCAGTATCGCCTCACGTGTTCCAACATTGCTAAGGAATCCAAACTGACCATCCCCGAGGTTGGCTTCTAACAGTTTTTCCGTTCGTCTGTAAAGCATCAAAGTTAATATTTTGCAGCCGTGATTTATTAAACTGATAGTTCAGTAATTTGCACTTCTGCCACCACCTTCCTTCTTTGGGATTGAAATTATTACATTGTTCTTGATGTCTGAAGGTATTTCGCCGCCGGTCTCATACATCTCGCTCACCAGAAGGAAGGTTTTTGTCAGTGCTGGCTCTCTCAAGGCTATCAGTGGTACAGATGGAATGTTGTCTACTCCCAGGCTCTTGTTTTGACTTACCTCTTCCAGTGCTACATCAAATTCTTCATGTAGTATTATATGGACATTTCATCTTCATATACGTCCTCAAGTACATCGCCCTTGCATATACCATGTACATATCCCTTCCACCTTTCTGGTTTCCTTTCATTACTTAGAACTGCTTTCCCATCTGAACTCTTGATTTTCATGCAGGTGAGTTTCTTTTCTCCTTCCATCAACGAAATTCAATATGTCTTCTGTCACTCAAGAATGTCTACTGACCTTCCTCTTGTTACTGCTTGATCCTCTACTAGCCAACCACAGTGGCCAGTTGTAGGTTAGAAACCTGCTTCGGGCATGGAGGTGTGTGATGTCCTTTGAGTAGTTAGGTTTCAGTAGCTCTACGTTCTAGGAGACTGATGACCTCAGATGTTAAGTCGCATAGTGCTCAGAGCCGTTTGAACCATTTTTGATCCTCTACGACCTTCATTATTCCATTTCTCAAAGTTACCCATTCTTCTCCGACTGTTTCTTTTCCTGTACTTGTCAATTGTGCCCTAATGCTCCATCTGAAAGTCCCCACAACCTCTGGTTATCCAGATCTCATATCCACAAATTCCTACCTTTTTCCAGTTTTTCGGTTTCAATATCCAATTCATTACCAAAATTTGTGGTCAGCGTCCATATCTGCCCCTGACAATGTCTTAAAATTTAAAACCTTGTTCGTATGTGAATGTCTTATATTATACGATCTATCTGAAAGATTCCAGTGTCTTCATGTCCCTTCCATGTATACAAACTTCTGTCATGATTCTTAAACCAGGTGTTAGCTATGATTGAGATACGGTGTGTGCAAAATTCTTCCAGGCTAATTCCTCATTCATTCCCCACCCTCACTCCACATTCACGTACCACTTTTCCATCTCTTCCTTGTTCTAATATCGAATTCCAGCCCCCATGACTATTAAATAGTCATGGGAATCACAATAAGAGCCAACTTTGTTCGTCATGATTTATGAACGGAAGTTTATTTTATTAATTTGGCACTCCACAGTTGCAATACGTTTAATGAAAGATGTAGATAGCTCCATCATCAACAGCTGTCAGAAGTTTTACTAAATTACCTTGTTTTCGACCAAAAAGTGAACGTAGTCCTGGCACTGCATTTATAGCATATCTTTCTCTGCCTTTATGTCTCATATATACAAACCCTTAAGTCTTGTTATTATACTTATAACTAATACACATTTCCTATCTGGAGACGAACTTAGAAAGACTCTGACAGTAGCTGATGGTGAAGCTGTATCAATATGTATACTTCAAACCTAATAAGCACTATATGCATTACTAACATAATGTACTGGACTGTGTCCTTATTCCTTAACGTCTCCAAGAACTGAAATTGCTGATGCAAATACTATCCTAACCAGATATTATTTGTTTTCCTGTTTTTGGCTTGTTTTTGCTTGTTTTTCCTTGTTTTTGGTTGTTTTTGCTTGTTTTGGCACGTTTGTTTGGCATGTTTGTTTGGCTTATTTCTCTGGCTTTTTTCTATGGCTTGTTTGTCTTTCTCGTTTATGTCTGGCTCGTTTTTGTCTGGCTAGTTTTTGTCTGGCTAGTTTTTGTCTGGCTAGTTTTTGTCTGTCTAGTTTTTGTCTGGCTAGTTTTTGTCTGTCTAGTTTTTGTCTGGCTAGTTTTTGTCTGGCTAGTTTTTGTCTGGCTAGTTTTTGTATCGCTAGTTTTTGTCTCGCTAGTTTATGTGTGACATGTTTTCGTCTGGATCGTTTTTGTATGGCTCATCTCGTTTTTGTCCGTCTCGTTTTTGTCTGGCTCGTTTTTGTCTGGCTCGTTTTTGTCTGGGTCGTTTTTGTCTGGCTCGTTTTTGTTTGGCTCATTTTTTTGTCTCTTTTTGTATGGCTCGATTTTGTCTGGCTCATTTTTGGGCTCGTTTTTTGTCTCTTTTTTGGCTCGTTCGTTTTGGCTGTTTTTGGCTTCTTTTTTGGCTCGTTTATTTGGCTCGTTTTTTTTCTGGCTCGTTGTTTTTTGGGACGTTTTCTTTGTCTTACTTGTATGTAACCATTTTTGGTAAAATGGAAGAAAAAAATGAGCACAATTCATTGAGTATAGTAGTAGTGTAACTGACTTTCGAGTAAATACTTCTTTAAAAGTGAATACCATTAACTGAATATGACAATTATGTATAACACATTCTCCTTCACGGTTTGCAAACTGCTGCTATATTCTAAAATAAAAAAATCCTCAGAATGTACTTAAAATTTGGTTTATTGCCAAAAATTTCATAATAAACTCTTTAGACTGTTCAATTACACTTTAGTAAAGTGGGCCAAACATAACAGGCTCTGATGTGGCGTTAACTCGGAAATGTTACTGCAGCGAATTTCCCTCGATGTGTGCCAGAATGAAGTTCAGGACACCTACACCCCACTTCATGTCACCAAATAATTCAAACATCTTGAAACTGCCGACCCGCCACCGATCTCACCCTGGTTTCTGCATCCTTCAAGAATTTCTGCATCAGTAGGCTGAAGCATGATTTCAAGCAGCGTGACTTCACCGATTTGTGAACCTACGAAAGAAGATGAACGGTATTTTAATAATGACATAATTTCATCAACTTATTATTTAGTGCTAACAAGTGAAATTGTTGGAATATGATATTAAAAACGTTTTGTTGTATGAGCTATCCCTGCTAGCAATCGAAAACCTTAGTTGTCAGTACAGATTTGTAACAGTAAGAAGTTTTGTGGTCTCTCAAATTAAAGACTGATTTGTGAGACTGTGTTCTTACACCTGACATGTCCCTTAGTCATCGAACATAATACGATCGATAAGGTGGCACTAATAGTATAAGTGCTGCATCCTACAGGATAAAGTTCAGAGTCAGTAATTTATTTTCTAAACTTCGATGACCCGAAAATGATTCAAATCCGAATAGCGAAATACAGTTCTTCCGTTTACCAGTCACAACTTAACTTCACAGCACTACAGTTCTATGAAGGCCTTCCCGACCTGTATCTGAATGTTTGAAATATTACAATGTGGTAACGAGTGTCTTGGTTATACAAAACAAGAGTTATAGGTTATAGGTACGTATCATTCGCTAATAAAAACAAATGTTTGACATACTTACATCATTAATGCTGCTGGCAATCAAGAACCGAACTTGCCAATACGGATCCACCGCATATTTGTAGAACACTGGAAGAAGGTGCCAGTATATATCATCGGATAGTTTCTTAGATTTAAACAAGGCGATTAAAAGCTTTGTCGCCTCCAAGCGAAGCCCAATCTGTAACAATTAACGTAGGTTGTAGAAATTGATTTACTACTGTATGTCGTAGTTAAGGAAAGTATTTTGATAAAAAATATCGTTATGTACCTTATCTTCCAGAAACGTCTCCAAAATAGGCACAAGGTGGGAAGCATAGAATGTGACATCAGCTTCTTCAGCTATATCAGTGAACATAGACAGTGCCATTCTACGCACTAGCAAATCATCATCAACACACAGGCGATGATATATTTCACCTAGGTGTTCTGGAAAAGAAAGAAACATGAAAACAACTTGATTTTAGTATAATAATTGGCTACAGAGGTGTAATTTTCGATTAGATACGAAAATTCTGTTCGTCAAATTTGGTTAATTACCTCTTGCTGTGGGAGTAACACGTCCATAAATGGTGCACAGATCCCTGCATGCCAATAGCCGGGACGTACTCCGTTCTTCTGCCACTAACTTTTCTATATTCGCGACTGCGTCCTCATAGATCTGCGCTGTCAAGTCACTGCCGTCACTGATCGTTGATTTGTGCTCATATACTTCTCCAAGAGTACACTCATACCAAGTGGGTGCCTGAAAAAAAAAACGCCATTAAGAAAAACGAACACTGAAAATCAGATAATTTATCAACATCTATATACAAGTGTGATAACCCAGATAAATTCTAGATCCTCGAAAAATTACTGACTGTCATTGACAACACAAACCGGATTGGCCATTAGAACACAATAACTCAGTTCCGAGTTTTGTGACAAGTAAGCGTGTGTCTTGATTGCAGATAATTTTTGCTAATTTTTGTTTTGCTATTCAGTAACGTGTAATAAAACCTGTCATAATGTGTCCAAAAGGGTCCGAAAGTTAATCTGTTAATCTTTATTGCTGCACAATCTTACAAATTTCTAAACAGACGATTCAGATGCCTCTGATATTCCAATGGATTGTCTGTTAAAATGACGGAGGGGTGTCAGATAGTTCAAATAAAATGCAGTGAAGACCTTTATCATCGTGTATGCCCTGCTTACTACAATTTTATTGGAAGATCATCCTGCCGTTTGTTTAGAGCTCTAAAATGTGCGCGTACGTGGAGAGAGCACACGCCCGCACATTTAGCCTATTCAAGTATGAGTGTAATACGAGAGTTTTTAGAAACAAATATTTCCTTCCGTATTTACTTCTTGATCCTACTATAGAAATACGAGTAAGGGAGATATGACTTTGCACTGTATATCAAACGTTAACTTGATATAGTAAGTAATTCACGACTTTTACCGCAGTATGACTGTTGTTATCCAAGGGTTGTGACATACCTCTTCAGGCAGCGAGGCACCGCACCAATGCGACATTGCGATGTTCATGCCAGGGTCGCAGATCATCTCGTCATCGTCATCCTCATAGAAGGGCTGCCTACGCCTGAGGAACACCCAGAGGCAGCATCCTCCTTTCTTGCACAGCAAACTCCGCAATATACTCCGAAACATCTGTGAAATCAAAGGCATGTATCACAAGCTGTGTAATGGCGTAAAACGTTGATTTGTCCTATTATGCTGCAGAATAATTTGTCTCATGTCATCTCTAAGCAGGCGAGATGAGTGCCAAATCTTTGAGAAATAACTAGAGCGAGCGACATTGTTTGCCTCTTAGAAATCAGTAACAGAAAATATCGTGATGCAGGTCAGTCGACTGTCATAACTGAATGATCATTCCGATTGTTAATTTGCATACCAAAAAGTGTGCAGATCATAGAGAAACCGTGCTCTCCTCCTCTTAAATTTTCTATCTGTGTGCAAGAATAGATGCTTCCTAACAAAACATTAGGGTTGTGTCTATTAATTTTATGTCATTGTCACCTTTAGCGGCCGCAAGATTTAAGGTGCTTCAAGTGATTGTGTTATTGCTGTCAACGGCATACGTACATGTTGTAAGAAAAATTATACGTGTTTCTTTCGTTCGATGTCATTACGCATGGAGGGCAGGTACTTAGAAAATTGTTATGACGTCTGGACAAATTTTAAGTGATCAGAGTTTGGTGCAAAGATTTCATGACACCCTTCAACTAAAATGAGCGTAATTAAACGAGCGTAACGGAAATCCAGACTCCCTGGTAACGGTACCTCATGGCGAATACGTGCTGCCATACCGTTTACATCTAAAATTGACCGAAACTAGAATTATTACTCTCAGGTCAGGAACATAAAATTAATGTCTCTGATTGTTTCTGGAATTTTTTCACAAATTGAATTATGGTTTCTAGTCACCTTCCTGATGCCTGCGAACTTTGTACACTATACGAGGGCGACCACCTGTTATAAATTGTTGCAAAAGTAATGTATATCATTTTTTTTACATTTATTGTATTTTTCAGCCTTGGCTCACTCTCATTAAATACCGGTTTCGTCAAATCGTCATCAGACGACTTCTTTTATAAGACGTGAGATGGGAATAGTGAATATCGATGGACTATTCTCAGAATATAAGTATCTTCTATATAAAGCTACTTGAACCTGAATGCGTTGCGTATTCAGTCTTCAAAGTATGAGTAGAACGGAAATGTACCGTTGCTGTGTGACGTACCGAACTGCGTATATACGTGGATGTTATCTTTCCTTAAAACAGATCTCCTAATGAATATTTGTAACTGGAAACCAGTTATGACGCTATCTGAGTGGCCCGACACTGAAAAATACAATAGATTTTGTCCGCAGTGCTGTAACATTTTGCCCCCTAACATAATTCACATCGAGTGGTTAAAATTCTTCTCTGTTTCATTTAAGATGAGGAATGGATTTCTCTGTGTAAATAGTTCAGAAATGAATTTACGGACGTTTGCATCGACAAAGTCTTTATGTTTGATATTGTTGAAAAAGATAGCATTTGTTATCTTCTGTCTACTGTAAAACCATGTGTACTCTTGCTTATTCGTTGCATTGTATATCAAAGTCTGTCTGTAGATTTTAACAGCCTGTAACACTCCTAGTGTTCGATTATTCATTTCACTGCCTCCAATATACACCACATGATGAACAGAGTCGGCTGACATTAATATCCACTGTACAATTTTGTTTCTAAAATCGATTTGGGTTTGCTGCACTCTTTTTCTGTTAACTGAAAGATCTGAAAATCATGGGCCACCCGCTCACTGTGGAATCATATGACAGTCATGCCATGATGAAAACAAGCTTTAGAGCTGTTGTGTTACTATTTCTACTCGAAAGGGACACAGAAAATTTGTATTATTATGAATAGACTAACATTTCATCTCAATACGAAATTGGAAATGTATGATTATTGGGGAACCATAACCATAGAAAGACTTGGGGTCCTTTGTGAAAACATGTTATGTTTGACAGTACGAGAACTAGTTTTTAACAATATTGAATCGGCGTAATATGGTGAAACGCTGAAGTAATTCAAATAAGAATTGTTCCCCTTTGCCAACACCTTTGGGTATTCTTTTCCTATCAAAAATTCTGAAGTTGCCATAAAAAGGCAGCAGTGTGTGTTATATCAGTCTATTCCTTTTATTTAGTTTCATCGGAGCAATGAAAAAATCTGAAGAACTGTTTTGAAGAAGTGGTGGTATGGCAGCATGGCTCAGGGTTTGATACTGCATCACATACATTATTGCACTAAAATACAGTTATCACTTTATAGGTAACTTATTGTAATTATTTCATTAATTCAAAACGCGATATGATTGTTCACAGAGATGAAGTGTGTCTAATATAATAGATGGCGGAATTACGTTTTAATGTGGGTAAAACTTTACGTCCTGATAATGAAAGAAAACTAAGTAACATATCTATTTGACAAATGCGATAAGGGAGATTATTAAGAAAGAGAATGTAATGGTTTGAACAGTGTTTATATAGTTACGTCCCCTAGACGAGCCATCCTGTGACGTAGTAAAGCAGTTACAGCCTAATATTGATGTTTTAAACATGTTTAATCAGAAAAGAATGTCACACTACGGCGATAACTGACTCTACTGTCGCAAATCATGACGACAAATTTTTCTCGCATGACGGGACCGAACTGAAAATGATTCTGATACACAATCGTAATTAATATGTTTTACGACAGAAACATTCACGATGGCATAAGAGCTGGTGTCGGAGTTAGCTTGCACTAAATTCCAAATGTATCACGAGTCTCAACATGCAACACGAATGCTTGGATTGCCACAACTTACCCTAACATCACAGATAACTAAGACTTTAGTATTTTAAGTGATAGGCAAATAATTCTTAAATTTTCCAACATTCCTATACGCGTGCATTGTTGGTTTCTACTAATAACTCAAAAGAAAACAGTAATTTATCTATGTGCGATATGGAACTGAGCTTTCATAACTGCCTGTCTTGCTTCACGCAATTCGCCCTCGAACATTTTCTTATCACACGGTTTTACACCTCAGGTCTATCAGTGAAAATAAGTATACACAGCCTGGGCAGTCAATGAAACGAGAGGTATCTGATGCTTACCTCACACCAGCAGAATCTTCACACTCGAGACAAGAAAAACTTGACTACGAGAAAACCACTTTCTTCCTCATACAGCCTTGGACTGATTCTAGGCAACGTCACACGTCGCTTTCTACGAGTTCCTATTGTTGGGGTCTTCACTCGTCGCCTCAGCTTAGCAGTAGAGAAACGGTCTTCTTAACTCACATATTAGAGGAAACGCTTGGTTCAATCATAAAGGCAATTTCCGCCACTTTCGTATTTCCAAAGTAGTATTGCTCCTGTTTACTGCTAATATCATCAACATATTGCCAGTAACCATGTTGATAGTTGCGCCAGACTTGCGAGGAGTCATCGGAATCAAAGTAAGTGGCTTGATCTTACATTTTTGTATTCTTTCGTGTACTATCCGCACTACCTGCACATATTCGTTTTGAATTTACGAAGCTAATACGAAAGAGAAAATAAATGAAATTACATTTAGTTCAAAGTTAACTGATGTATTTTATTGACGTCAGTTGAAGGCGTGATATTGTTGTCTGGGATTGCCTTAAGAGACGCTCGTACCACATCTTACTTTGTGCTATCAGTCATACTTCATATGACACAATAATGGTTCAAATGGCTCTAAGTACTATGGGACTTACCATCTGAGGTCATCTGTTCCCTAGACTTGGAACTACTTAAACCTAACTAACCTAAGGACATCACACACATCCATGACCGAGGTAGGATTCGAAACTGCGACCGTAGCACCAACGCGGTTACGGACTGAAGCGCCTAGAACCTCTCAGCCTCAACTTCTAGCTTCGTATGACAATTCGTCTAGAAGGGGTCCAAGCAGAACCCATCCTTCCTTTTTGAAGAAATCGCTAGTGAACTGCACCGCTCCTAATCCTTCTGCAATGCTCGACACATCCTGTCTGTGCATCTGTCTCTACTGACATTGTCGGATACATAGGGTTCTCATAGTTTCAGATTCTCCTCCAGCGTTGCGTATTTTGCATATTACGGTGACCACGGTACTCGGGAACTGACGTACGTCATAAATGTGTCAGTAATAATTGACAGTCGAATGTTAACATGTTTCGTAATGTGATTAGTTGCTTCAATTTTTATCTTACATCAATATTTTAGAGTTTTCGTTGATGATTTTCTGAGATTCATTTTATGTTTATCTCCTAGCTCTGGAGAAATAAGAGTTCTCAGTTTTGAGTGATGACGTTATTTAGTCTGAGAAGCCGTTCTTCTTTTCGGGAACAATAGTTTCAGAGCGGTGGTTCTCCAAATTAACTCAGTGGAAGCAACAGAAATGTTAAGGAAAATACATTGCGATGCAGTAACATAGTGGAAAGAACTGCGAGAATACGAAGAAGAAAGAAAATCAGATTCGAAAGATGAGGCGCAGTTCCACGAAATATTGAAAAAAGGTGTTTACGTTAGTTGAAAGAAGATTAGAAATATAATTGCGACTAATGAATGATCACCAAAGAAAAAATCATTCAATACAAAATATTCATATTTATACAGCACATTCTGAAGAGCAGCTACACGTTCGGAAGTGTGTCAGAAGTATTTACCATGTGCATTCTTATGTCGTGGTGGATGCACCTTAAATTGCACTGAGGTCGTACTTAGAAATACTGCACAGCTCCATCTTCTGCAACTTGTCACCAGTCCTACAATAGCGCATGAGATCTGTGCACAGGCGTTATATTGGATTATTCAGTTCCCACACGTTACACCACCAAAGACTGTTCCAAATTGAGTTTGTTTTTTGCAACCTTTTTCAGTTTTCCGAAGATCTTTCGTCGCCATACAGAATCCCATTGTTTTCTAACGTAGAGCTAAAATATTTAGGAGCTACATACGGACGTCTTGTAGTAAGAAATTATTCGATTCATTGAAATACCACGATAGATGTTACATTCGTAAGCCGTTCGTCGAGTCACATATACTTGAATCTCTTCAAGTAGTGGGTAGCTGGATCATAAAAATGAATTCATCCATTTAAAATAATTTGTGTAACGTTATGTGACAAAGAATACTATCTCCGAATAATTATTTGGGTGCTGTTTGGTATTTAAGCCAACGTACTTTTCAATTTGGAATGTCGGCCTCTTCTCATGATAGCTTACAGAATTTGAAGGAAATGTATTACTGTTGCACATTCTACGCGGGGCCCACGTATTTGAGGCTTACAATAAGGGTATTGCTATTAGTACAGGAAGAAAACATTTGTTGAATCCCACTCACACAGTTAAAACAAAATTTTGTATCCTTAATGTGAAATGCATTACATTCGAAGTCGGAAACCTATTTTTCCAGCACGTACGTAATGATAAAAAATTAGGGCTGCATATTGTCAGCAAGTTCAGTTCTTTCTTGCAATATTGAATCGAACTGTTACGCGAAAATGGTTACAAAAATTAAAAAAGAATTAGTTTACTTTCGGCAGCACCTTCAGTTGTTATTTTCCCATTTTGAATTTGCCAAAGTAATACAGCAATGTGGGTTACGCCAGTCGATTCCTTTTCATTAGTTTGATCAAAAAATTAATTGACTGTTCGCAAACAAATCTACAAAACGGTTAGTACGGCTTAGACACAGGTGGGTTAATGTACTAAAATAAAGTTCTTAGTTCAGTAATTATACGATATGAATGTACACGTTAATGAATGACGTCCGACATCAAACGTTGAGGCACTAACTTTGTAGCGTGGGAAAACTATTACGTCTTGATAAAGCAAAGCGAAATGCCGTACGTATGAAACACACATAGAAAGGAAGAAAATGGTGGTAAATGTAGTACACTTGTGAAAAATTTAGGTAATTACGGTTCACAGACGACATCCTGACGGAACGACAGCTTCCAAGAGCGTCCGCATAGGTAGCTGGTGTAATCAGGTAAACACAGCAGTCGTCCTATTTAATGACGTCAGGTCATAGCAATTGTAGATTATCTATCAACCTCAGAAGGAACTTCAATCAGAAAGGAACAGATAACTAGCTAAAAAGCTGCCTCTTCTACCACAAAGCATTATGAGTAATTTCTATATCTCTTCCGATGAAAATCCACAATTCAACGAAAAAATCAATAGTTCAAATTCATTCATTTAGCTAACACACCTGTTTATTCAATTTCTGAGCCAGTATTAAAAATCATGCTAACTGATGCCACTGTTACTAAGTTCTACATTGTGTCGCGAGTCCCAACACGCAAGCAGGCTACTGTAGAGTGCTTAATGTATCTTACTCCAAACTGAAGCATAACATAACAAGGATCTATGACAGCATAATATTTTAAGCGATACTTAAGTATTTGTAAAATTTTCGTAGATCCGTTTGCGCCTGCATTGTAAGTCTTGCTTCATAGCTCAGAAGCAAATTATCTACAAGCGACCTGTAGTAGTATTTCAGAAGTACGTCTTCTGTATTATGAAACACGGACTGATGTCGCTTCTCATCAAACTGTTTTACAGCTCAAGCCTATGAGTGAAAATAACTATCGAAATCCTAGGCAGTCAAATAATCGAGAAATATTTGACGCTTACCTCGCACTAGAAGAGTCTTCACAGGCAAGGCAAGAAGAACTTGGCTACGAGCAAACCGCTTTCTTCGTTAGCTAGCCTCAGACTGTTTCTAGGCAACGGTACACGCTATTTGCTACAAATACCTATTGTTGGCGTAGTCGTTCGTCGACTATGGTCAGCAGTGCAGAGACGGTCTTTTTAATGCAAACGTTACAATCAGTGCTTGGTTGATGCTATTTGGGATGGTAAATTTAATAGCTACAGGACGGTAAATAATGAAAGAGAATTTCCAAGAATTTCACATTGCCAAAGTGGTATTGGCGTGTTTATAGTTATTATCATCGATGCATCGAGTACGATAATAACGATAGTCGCATCCGGCTTGAGAAAAGAAACTACTAATAAAAAATCACTAGTTTCATATATAAGGCAAGTCAATCATTTTCTTATTTGTTTTCGAATGTCAGTTGAATAAGACTGATAGTTCATTTCTGTTGCGAAATGTCGCAAAACATGTGACCCATAAAATAACTGAACTAAAATTCATTTAAAACTGGTTGCAATATTTATTGAACATCTCTCTGTGACGTAACATATTACTACACGGCATCCATAACAGAAACTTAGTTGAGCTTAATCTGTGATGTTTGCCATTACAGGAGTATATTGTAGTCATTTAGAAGCAATACATATACAAAAATACAAAAAAAAAAAAAAAAAAATGAGCGGAAAGTAATTGAAACTTACCAACTTCCTCGTAGATTCACCAAATCATACCTACAGTTACCTCTCATGACCTTGGAAACTCGCATATACTGAAAAACGTATCGTAAACTTGTTTTGGGCTGCGTAGCACAAATCTTTATTTTGCTTATATGCTTAGCTACACTACATTGAGAAGTGATGGGACATTGATAAGTATATAAAGAGATGGCTTACATAAGGTATATAACGGCACTGCCTCGGCGGTGCTGTCATTTGTGTTCAGGTGAACCATGCGAAAATGTTTCGCACATGATTACGGCCGCGCGACGTTAGTAAACATACTTTGAATGCGGAATGATAGAGCTAAACACGTCGAACATTCTGTTTTGGAAATAATTATGGAATTACACGTTACAAGACCCCAGGTGTCAGGGTGTGGCGAATAGACCAAATTTGACGTATTACGTCTTACCACGGACAAAGCAGTCGCTGACACCCTTCACTTGACGACCGACAATAGCGGCGTTTATTTGGAGCTGTCAGTGCAAATCCAAGGCAACACTTTGTGAAATGAGCGCAGAAAGCAATGTGCGACCCACGACCAACGTATCCATTTGGTCAGTTAGGCGAAATGTGGCTTTTGGGATACGACAGCAGAGACCGACGGAAGTCCCTTTTGTAAAAGATGGTTCAAATGGCTCTGAGCACTACGGGACTTAACATCAGTGGTCATCAGTCCCCTAGAACTTAGAACTACTTAAACGTCACTAACCTAAGGATATCACACACATCCATGCCCGACGCAAGATTCGAACCTGCGACCGCAGCAGTCCCGCGGTTCCCGTCTGAGCGCCTAGAACCGCTAGACCACCGCGGCCGGCTTTTTAAAAGAACTACATCGCTTACAGCCCTCTCCTTTTCATGTCACCATATCAGTTGGACCCTAGAAGACTAGAAAACCGTGGGTTCCTCAGGTGTGTCCAGATGTCAGTTGGTAAGAGCTTTTGGTTGGGACGCCACAAAGCGATGCTCCCAAGTAGTCAACAAGGCTCTGAGCAAGCTGATTGTAACTCCATGATGTTGTGGGCTGTGTCTACATGGAACTGAGTGTGTCTTCAGGTCTAGCTGCACCTATAATTGACTGGAGATGCTTATTTTCAGCTAGTCGGAGACCATTTGCAGCCATTCGTGGACTTAATATTCCCATGAGAATGTGGCATGTCACCGGGAAACAATTCTTTGCTATTGGTTTGAAGAATATTATGGAAATTTCGAATGAATGATTTCGCCACCCACATCGTCCGACATGAAACACATCGAACACGAGGTCAATTAGTACGCAAAATGCTGCACTGGTAACACTTTCGTAGTTAGTAACAGCTATGAGAAATAAATATACATTCAAATATCTTCCGAAAATACAGATTAATCCATACAAAGCGGTGTAAGCCGACCTAACAAATATAGTTTTCTGACAACTTCGACGGAAAAAAATTTAATTGCGGGGAGTTGAAGTTAAGATCCATCTGCACGTCAGCGCACACATATTGTCACATAATGTATCTTTCTATAGATACGGAACTGAGAAGGGAGCCGTGCAGTAATTGTAAATAGACATTTAAAACGCGAGCGAAACACAAACCGATGTACAGTCGAGTAATATTATTGATAAGTATTACCTCCAGAGAGTGTATAAAAATAGTACATAGAAATTTTTTCGAAGTAAGTTCTAAAATATGAAAAATAGTTTAGTAAATATGTTAAGACACTGTACATAGTTAGGTATGGCAGTGTGATGGGCCGTATCGAATGTTGTTACTCGATTTTTTTTCCGTAAGGTGAACTGCACATTACATTGTCTCTTAGATACCTGTGAGATACAATAACTTCACATAAGTTACTAAAAAGTCAGATATAAAAATATCAAAAAATGTTTTGCCTCACCTAACTTCTGGAACCTGTACGCAAAATCATCATTTCCGCCCTGTTTAATGCTACTGAGAACCACACATTTCATGTTGTACCACCTTACAGCGAGACCTTCGGAGGTGCTGGTGCAGACTGCTGTACACACCGGTACCCCCAATATCCAGCAGCACGTCATCTTGCATAGAAGGCTGCCTGTATCCGTCGTGGCATATTATCCACAGGTTCATCAAGACACTGTTGGTCCAGATTGTCTTACTCCTCAACGTTGCTACGGCGTAGATCCCTCAGAATAGTTGGTGGGTCACGTCTTCCATAAACAGCCCTTTTCTTTCTATCCCAGGCATGTTCGATAGTGTTCATGTGTGGAAAAGATGTTGGTCACTCTAGTCGAGCGATGTCGTTATCTTGAAGGAAGTCATTCACTAGATGTTCACGATGGGGTGCTCGAATTGTCGTCCATGAGAAGTAATGCCTCAACAATATACTGCCGATAAGGCTGCACTGTCGATTCGAGGATGGCATTCACGTATCGTACAGCCCTTACGGCACCTTCCATGATCACTAGTGGCGTACGTCGACCCAACATAATGCAACCCCAAAGCAACAGGGAACCTCCACCTTGCTTCACTCGCTGGACCGTGTGTCTAACAAGTAAGGCGTCAGCCTGACCGCGTTGCGTTCAAACACGTCTCCGACGATTGTCTGGTTGAGGAGAGCTTGATGCCAATGCTGAGCTGTCAATTCGGCATGTTGTTGGGCCGCGCTGCATGGTGTCGTCGGGAGTGGAGTCTATTGCACACAGTGTGAGTCGTGACACGACGACCTGTGGCTGCATGGAAAGCATCATTCAACATTGTGGCTTTGCTGTCAGCGTTCCTCTGAGCCATAATCAGCACGTAGCGGACATCCACTGCAGTAGTAACCCTGGGAGGATTGTGCGAGGCATGTCATCGTCAGTTCCTGTCTCTCTGTATCTGCTCTTGGTACGAACATTATCGCTTTGGTGCACTCCGAGACGCCTGGAGACTTCCTCGTTCAGAGTGCTTCCTGGCACAAAGTAACAATGCAGACGCCATTGAACCTCGGTAACGAGCGTCTAGACATGACTGAACTACAGCCAACACGACACGTGTACTTCTCCCTGGTGGAATGATTGGAACTGGTCGGCTGTCAGACCCCCTCCGTGTAAGACGTTCTGCTTATGCATAGTTGTATACATCTTTGGGCTGATATAGGGACATCTCTGAACAGTCAAACGGATTGTGTCTGTGATGCAAAATCCACAGTGAACGTCTATCTTCAGAAGTTATGGGAACCGGAGTGACGCAAAACATTTTTTTTTTACGTATGTAGGACAGACAGAAAATGTATTTTAGAATCTGGATACTGCAGTAAATATGAGAGGCATTCTATCTCACTTATCCGACTCTGTATTGCGTTTAGAATTATACCTCGTGATAATCCATTACACTTAGTTAACAGTGCGGCAGTTGGAAGCAACGAACATTACTACACACGAAGGCTCCATTACATATATTATTGCAATTTACTTATTTAATGTACGACATTAACAGGAAGTATTAAGAAATAACTTGCGATTATATATTTAAGGAATTAGACTCAAAGCTATTATGATCTAATTCTGGAAGTTGACTCTATAATAATACCTAAAAGCACGTAATTTGTACTTTAAAATTTAGACTGTGAATTAAAATAGATGGATTTAATCAGAGTTCAGCACCACGTGAAGAAATCATTTTATAGCAGAGGGAGCAGGATTAATTGTCACTGATAGGTCCTCGATGCTTTCATAGAGCGCAGTGTTTGACAATATGATGGATGATTTGTTCTTGGGCTCCCCAAACGGAGGCTGGAGAGTTTCCGAGTCCGCAGTAGTGTAACATAGCATTGCTTCTCACCTGAGCAGTTGTTATTCTCTTCAGTCTTGTTCACTTACTTCCCTTCAGATCAAATACTGGCAGACTGGCACATCGATCTCAAAAATCTTGCTGTTTTATTGTTGCGGTATTTCGTATCTTGCCCAGCTCTTCTTTAATGTTAAACTTTTCGTTGTTTCTTTCATCACCGGCCGGCGTGGCCGTGCGTTTCTAGGCGCTACAGTCTGGATCCGAGTGACCGCTACGGCCGCAGGTTCGAATCCTGCCTCGGGCATGGATGTGTGTGATGTCCTTTGGTTAGTTAGGTTTAAGCAGTTCTAAGTTCTAGACGACTGATGCAGAGCATAGTGCTCAGAGCCATTTTCTTTCATTACGCCACAGTATTTTGCATTATATGTAACTGTCTGGATGAGGGTCATTTAAGACTGTGTAATTTGGAAGGTCTTGGGGGACGGGGTGATGTAACTATCGCATTTCTCGGTTGGTTTCTTCTAGGTGTCGCTGTTGTGGTGGTGAAATGTTACTGATGTTGTGCAGCCAAGGAAACGGTCTGGATTTCTGTGTACCCACGATTCACATTCGCATTTGTAGTTTCCTTGTACGAGTACTGTTTTTTTCACACTGGTGCTCATTAGTCAGCTGTTGGGTAGCTAAAATAGTGACAAGAGCCAAACATAGACGACGAATAGTTTTTGATCCAATGTCGATTATTCACAAATTAATATTCGAGGGAAGAGAGACAGTTTCGTGATGGTCATTGTATTCATATGTAGAAAGAAGCAAGTGAATCAGTTGCCACATCTCCGTTTGTGGATGTAGTGTATTCTTGAAAGAAATACACAGCTTCGTAGGACACCTGCACCTGTCATTGAAGTAAGTTTAGAAATGAATAAAAACGTGTGTACTTCATGTAATTCGGCAAGGATTTACGAGACACGCCCTTCCTTTTGGAAAAAACTAGATAGCCAGCGAGCCAGATATATTTGCTGCAGTGCTTGACACACAGTGCCTCGCACACAACTCTTATCTTTGTTGGTCAGAACATGGAGATTAAGGAACCCTGCCCCTAATTCGTTGACTCTGTTGACAGTGCGAGACACACAGAGTTCTTAAGTTATATTCTCCTCCAGCAATAAGTATTTTGTATACTGAAGCTACCAGAATTGTTAGGAATGAGGTGTGCTATAAAGGAGTGACAAACAGTTCGACATTATACAGGCAAAAGCAAAATTCGCGCACTCTGGCTTCGCAGCGCGATTCCTCACAAACGAGCGATAAAAAAAGTATTTCTCAAATTTTCGTGTGGCGAGCACATCCGGCAGAAAAGGACGTTAAAGAGTGAAAATCTAGCAACAATGTACCCACATGTATGGTGACTACCTCTGTCAGTACTAATCTGTTGTACTGTGCAGCGGCTACTGTGTATAGAGTCGAGGGTTAGCATGATAGAGATCGAGGATTCGATCCTATGTTGACGCATATGTTTTTTATTTGGTGAATGTAGTCCAGGTGGTACGGTATCTGGCATCATAATTGTCTACAGCGATTGCAGCGGGTCCTCTAGAAAACATTTACACTTACATACTACAATCGTAGAAATGGAAGTCTTGTCAGCTTTGGATGAAGCCCTTTCCACATCATGGGCGTGAATTTATTTGCACCACTTCATCTACTAAATGCCAAATCTGTTTTCTTTGTACCCTCCTCCAATGATCCCATATATTACTACAAACTATCTTGCCTCGTTCAGGTCCATTACATTTAATTAATGCCTTACGTCACCAGTAGAACTAACAACGTACTTTGTGAATAGTGTACAAATTCGTTTAGTATTTGTATGTGCTATCACAATGGCCCCACTAATTATACCTTTCAACATTTGGTCAGGTAATCGCATGCTGATTAGTACGTATGTCAATGGATTACTATTATTATTATTATTATTATTATTATTATTATTTGGATAATCTGAGGCACTATGTCTGGTTAAAATGGTATGTTACGCGGACCTTGATCAAGCGTGACTTCCTTTTAACTGCATTGCATTTAGGAACTTTCGGGTGATTGAACATGTATCAATAATTACAGATTTCTGTAGTTGTATATACTCGGTTGGATGTAGCTGTATTGCGTCGATGTACTGGTGGATATTGTGTGGTATGACCCCTGTAGTTGATAGTGTAATTGTTATAATGTCAACTTCATCCTGATATCACATGTCCTTGACTTCCTTAGCCAGTTGCGTGTATTTTTAAATTTTTTCTCCTATTTTCTTCTGTATATTTGTTGTAATGGGTATCGATATTTCGATTAGTTGTGTTAATTTAATTATGATGTCAGGTTTGTTATGTGGTGTTGTTTTATCTGTTATAATGGTTGTGTTCCAGTATGATTTGTATTCATCGTTCTCCACTACATTTTGTGGTGCATACTTATATGTGGGAACGTGTTTTATTAGTTTATGTTATATGGCAAGTTGTTGATGTATTATTTTTGCTACATCGTCATGTCTTGTGGGGTAATCTGTATTTGCTAGTATTGTACATCCGCATCATGAATCCTTCCATCTCAATGTATATATTGTCTTTTCTTAGCCATGTGTTGGATGCGTCTTGATCGATGTGTGGCTGTGTTAAATGATACGGGTACTTGCCATTTAGTGTTTTCTTTTACAAAATTTACTTTCTTCGTATCTGTTGATGTTACGTGATATAAAGGGTGAACAAATGATTATGAAATTGCAATGGTGTAGCCGATGTACACTCCTGGAAGTGGAAAAAAGAACACATTGACACCGGTGTGTCAGACCCACCATACTTGCTTCGGACACTGCGAGAGGGCTGTACAAGCAATGATCACACGCACGGCACAGCGGACACACCAGGAAACGCGGTGTTGGCCGTCGAATGGCGCTAGCTGCGCAGCATTTGTGCACCGCCGCCGTCAGTGTCAGCCAGTTTGCCGTGGCATACGGAGCTCCATCGAAGTCTTGAACACTGGTAGCATGCCGCGACAGCGTGGACGTGAACCGTATGTGCAGTTGACGGACTTTGAGCGAGGGCGTATAGTGGGCATGCGGGAGGCCGGGTGGACGTACCACCCAATTGCTCAACACGTGGGGCGTGAGGTCTCCACAGTACATCGATGTTGTCGCCAGTGGTCGGCGGAAGGTGCACGTGCCCGTCGACCTGGGACCGGACCGCAGCGACGCACGGATGCACGCCAAGACCGTAGGATCCTATGCAGTGCCGTAGGGGACCGCACCGCCACTTCCCAGCAAATTAGGGACACCGTTGCTCCTGGGGTATCGGCGAGGACCATTCGCAACCGCCTCCATGAAGCTGGGCTACGGTCCCGCACACCGTTAGGCCGTCTTCCGCTCACGCCCCAACATCGTGCAGCCCGCCTCCAGTGGTGTCGCGACAGGCGTGAATGGAGGGACGAATGGAGACGTGTCGTCTTCAGCGATGAGAGTCGCTTCTGCCTTGGTGCCAATGATGGTCGTATGCGTGTTTGGCGCCGTGCAGGTGAGCGCCACAATCAGGACTGCATACGACCGAAGCACACAGGGCCAACACCCGGCATCATGGTGTGGGGAGCGATCTCCTACACTGGCCGTACACCTCTGGTGATCGTCGAGGGGCACTGAATAGTGCACGATACATCCAAACCGTCATCGAACCCATCGTTCTACCATTCCTAGACCGGCTAGGGAACTTGCTGTTCCAACAGGACAAAGCACGTCCTCATGTATCCTGTGCCACCCAACGTGCTCTAGATGGTGTAAGTCAACTACCCTGGCCAGCAAGATCTCCGGATCTGTCCCCTATTGAGCATGTTTGGGACTGGATGAAGCGTCGTCTCACACGGTCTGCACGTCCAGCACGAACGGTGACCAACTGAGGCGCCAGGTGGAAATGGCATGGCAAGCCGTTGCACAGCATCTCTACGATCGTCTCCATGGGAGAATAGCAGCCTGCATTGCTGCGAAAGGTGGATATACACTGTACTAGTGCCGACATTGTGCATGCTCTGTTGCCTGTGTCTATGTGCCTGTGGTTCTGTCAGTGTGATCATGTGATGTATCTGACCCCAGGAATGTGTCAATAAAGTTTCCCCTTCTTGGGACAAAGAATTCACGGTGTTCTTATTTCAATTTCCAGGAGTGTATTTATATGAATTATTGCTTTGTGTATTTTGCTAATTTTTGCTCGTTCTATAAAGAATTTTCTTAAATTGTCTACCTGTCCGTAATGTAGGTTTTTTATGTCGATAAATCCCCTTCCTCCTTCCTTTGTGCTTTATGTGAATCTTTCTGTTGCCGAATGTGTGTGATCTATTCTATATTTGTGGCTTTTCGGTCGTGAAATTGTATTGAGTGCTTCGAGGTATGTGTTTCTCCATTTCACTACTCCAAATGAGTAGGTCAGTATTGGTATAGCATAAGTATTTATAGCTTTTGTCTTGTTTCTTGCTGTCAATTCTGTTTTCAGTATTTTGTTTGTCTATATTTTTCTTTTGTTCTTCATTAATATTTGTATTATCTATTCCTATATTTTGTCTGTATCCTAGATATTTATAGGCACCGGTTTTTTAATGGCTTCTACGCAGTCACTGTGATTATCGAATATGTAATCTTCCTGTTTAGTGTGGTTTCCCTTGACTATGCTATTTTTCTTAAATTTGTCTGTTCCAAAAGCCATATTTATATCATTGCTTGTCTGTTCCAAAAGCCAAATTTATATCATTGCTGAATACGTCTGTTATCTCTAGTAATTGGTTGAGTTGTTGATTTGTTGCTGCCAGTACTTTTAGATCATCCATGTATACCAAGTGTGTGATTTTGTGTTGGTATATTCCAGTAATGTCGTATCTATAATTTGTATTGTTTAGCATGTTGGATAGTGTGATCCGAGCAAGGCAGAACCAGAAAGGACTTAATGAATGTCCTTGATATATTCCACACTTGATCTGTATTGGCTGTGATGTGATATTATTTTGACTTTGTTTGGATATGAAGTGTGGTTTTCCAATTTTACATTACTGTATTTAGGAACTGTATCAATTTAGGATCTACTTCGTATATTTCCAATATTTGTAGTAACCATGAGTCGGGTACACTATCAAAAACTTTTTGGTAATCAATGTATGCCTAGTGTAGCGACCATTGTTTAGTTTTAGCTTGATATGTCACCTCTGCATCTATTATCAGTTGCTCTGTACATCCTCATGCTCCTTTGCAGCAGCCTTTTCGTTCTTTATTTATAATTATGTTCTGTGTTGTATGTGAGATTAATTTCTGTCTAATGACTGAAGTTAATATTTTTTATATTGTTGTGTCTGCTTGATCTTTATATTTCAGATACATAATTCCATGTGTAAGTGTATCAGGGAATGTGTATGGGTCTGCAATGTAACTGTTAAACAGTTCAGTTAGATGTGAATGTGTTGAGGTGAACTTCCTTGGCCAGAAATTTGCTACTTTATCTTTTCCTGGACCTTTCCAATTGTGCATAGAATTAATTGCTTGGGTGACTTCATGTTCCAAAATTATCGCTTTAGGGATTTGTGTTATCAACTTGTACCCACCATGCATCTCTGTTATGTTGCACTTGGTTTGACCATATGTTGCTCCAGAAGTGTTCCACATCTGTTACGTTTGGTGGATTGTCTATTCTAATGTGTGTGTCATCTATTATCCGGTAAAATCTCTTATGGTTTGTGTTGAATGTTTGGTTTTGTTTCCTTCTATTTTCACTTTTTTTGTCTCTCCTAAGTCGTTTGGCCAATGCTTGTAATTTCTGCTTCTTTTCATCTAATTGCTGTGTCGCTTCTTGTTGTGAGCTTTTACCTATCCTTTTTGTTTTTTGTCTGATATTTCATTTCTTATAAATTGTGTTAGCTGTCCAATGTATTTTCTCAGTTTTTCTATTCTGATCTATAGCCTGTGTTGCCATGCTGGTTTTGTGGGTTCCTTCTGTGTGTTGGTTGGTTCTGATCTCTGCCTAGTGTGTATATTTAGTATAGTGAGTGCTCCTATATAAACCAGTAGTTGTAACTCTCCCATAGTTGTATTTTCATTTATTTTGTTGTGTATGATTGTGTTGATAGTTGTTATTGACGTTTCGACTTTTAGGTTATTTGGTGGTCTATGCAAGAATGGTCTAATATCTGTGTTTGTGTCTTTGTACCCTATAGATGTCAGGTGAAATTTTTCTTCTATATCTAGCATGTGTGTCACTTCGTGTTCTATTTGTGCTTGTTCTGGTGGCTGACTGAAGATTTGGTTCTCCTCTGATTGTTTAATTGAGGTGTCTTGTTCTTGGTTTGTTTGCTCTTGGATATTTGAGACCATTCCCGTATTTTCTTCTTCTCCTGACTGCATATTATTTTGTTCCAGTATTTGTTGTACTTGTTGTTTGATGTTTTCTAATTCTGACTGGGTGTCCTGTTAGTTCTGATTATTACACGGATCTGATCAGATAGTCGTTGTTCCGTTAAAAATTTTAATTCTGGGTATCTGGTAATAAATGTTGTGTATTCTTATAATCTGTATCCAGTTGTGTTGGTTTCTAAGTTTGTTGCTTGGTAATAACAGAACATGAGGTGTCGGTTAACTTCATCTGACCCTCTCATCCTCTGTCTTTGTTTTCCTTCTAGGGTGGTTGCAGGAAGCATATCCTGCAAAACACCTCTATTTGGATTTAAATCATTTTCCGTGTGGCTAGCAGTGTCGTTACCATTGTGGACGGGCATAGTGTTCAAGCGTCGTCCCCGACTATGACAGCGCTTGTCCGAGGCTTCATTAGTTGTGTCCTGAACCAACTAATCACCCTAAAACGGGGGGTTAGCCCCATTAGTGGTTGGTTCTTTTCGTCACCTTTTACGACTGGCAGAACATACCGGAGGCCTATACTTTTTCAGGGGCCCCACGGTATTATTATTATTATTATTATTATTGTTCTGTCGATAGGATTGTGGAAACATCGCGTCTATTTCCGTTAGGATAACAGTGTAATTCGAAACCGAACATTTCACACTTAGCGGTGTCGGGATGAATCATACAGAACAGTGTCTGTCAGAGGGTACTGTGCATTAGGTACAATATAGCATAGGACCGACAGCGTGTTTATACTGTATGCGCTTTCCACGGGACAGGGACTAGTTGCGAGCGGTGTAACGCTCCCGTGACAGACTCCAATGTACATGCGTACACATATGAAATTTTCTCATTGTAAATCTCTAAATCAGTGTGGCAGACATATGGCATAGACAAACGATGAATGTGTGGATATGAATCCGGTGCTTGGGGCATCTGATAACCGGACTGGTGTTGCCACTCGTGAATATGAGGCTAGATATCGCCGTCGACGCCATCCAGGAAAAAGAGGGTTTTGTCATCTGGAGCTGCGCCTTCGGGAGTCAGGTTCTCTCCTTCCACCATCGTGTGACAGAGGTCGTGCACTTACTCGCCGTTATTCAGCTACTGAGGAAGCTAGTCTGGGGTCATAGACCAAGAACACCTGCGAAGTACACGTAGCGTAGCAAAACACCTGCGTGTCTTGCAAAGCACGATCGTTAACATGCTGCACGAGTATGGACTACACCCCTTTCATTATCCTTTCACACAACAGCTGCATCCTGCAACATCGCCATCAGCGGATGCAATTTTGTCAATGGTTCCAACGACGACAGCAAACCAACGATGACTTTGTTAAAACCGTAATATGGTTTGATGAACCAGCATTCACTCGTGAGGGTGTCTTGAATATGCACAATGCACGTCATTGGTGTGAGGTTAACCCACACATCACCCATGACTGTGGATATCAGTTTCGCTTTGTTATCAACGTTTGTGCCAGAATATTGGGCGACAGGTGTTTGGGCCCCTACATGTTGCCAAACCGGCTGACTGCACGAAGGTATTACTCATTCCTCGCGAACTACCTGCCTTAGGAGCTGAAAGATTTTTCACTACATATTCGGCGAAGGATATGGTTCGAACATGATCGTTCACCTCTACACTCTGTAATTAATGTGCGACAGTATTTGGACAGAACATTTCCAGGGTAATGTCTTGGACGTAGTGGTTCAGTTGTATGCCCACCGCTGTTATCTGACCTAAATCCCCTTGAGTTCTTCCTGCGGGGACACCTGAAGGAGCACAAATACACTACTCTGCCAACGAATGTGGAAGAATTGGTTGTGCGTGAGTGTTCATGCTGCTCTTGTTACTGTGGATGCACCTTTGGTGCGAAGGGACCACACCTGTATGTTGCAGTAAGTTGCGCAATATTTGGACGTGGAAGGAAGTTGCTTTGAGCTTCTGTTGTTCTGAGGACAACGTATTCCGTTGTGAAGGTTTTGTGATCATTAATATGGACACTATTACTGTCACACGTTGCTACTGTGCTCGGACTGAGCGCTCTTATTACATGTAGTATAAATGACAAGTAGATGTTGTGTTAGTGTACTGTGCTGTAACCTTTGGCATTTCGAAACTGAAATTGTTTTTGTAGATATTCTGTCCTATGGCAGGTCAATTGTTTCAACTGTGTATTGCTTATTTGTCTAAACACGTATTTGTAATGTTCAGCGTTACAAAATATCTTCAAATTTGGATACTCATGACACAAGAAATGATGTATATTACAGAATAAAATGGCAGAATGAAACTAGCAAATTAAAAAGAAAAAAATACGTTGCACCTCAGGAGCGAACCCTCGACTTCCTGCGTGCTAACCCTTAACGCGGCACCAGCTACACAATACAACAGATTTGTCCTGACACACGTAGACAACATACATGTGGGTACAGTGCTGCCAGATTGCCACTCTTTAACGTCCTTTTTGTGCTCGATCTACTCACCACACGAAATTTTGGGAGAGACATTTTTTATCGCTGGCATGTGGCAAGTCGCACTGCTAATCCCGAGTGTGCGAATTTCGCTTCACCCGGTATGTTACCATGTTTTATTATACGTTTAGTAGCTTAAATTTTAAATTTACAACAGAAGTTTTTTTTGGGTCTGTCGAAAATTCTGGGACACCCACCTTCTGTTTTCGTCGCGCGGGAAATAATCTAATAATTCTTAATTCTGAGGCAAAGCAACGTCAACTGAAACTTTACATTCCAGTAACGAAGATGATTCTACATAAAATGGTGATTAGAGCTCTTAACTACATCGCATAAAGAATTAAAGCAATCAAACAGCATTGATTCCAGTGTCCATTCCATGTAGTCTATCCATCCGGCTCTTGGGTCTGGCAAGCAAAATGTTTTAGTAAATCGCTAGGGAACTAATGTAATTTGTCAGGTTACCGATCGACACTGAAGACAGGGAAAAGATCCGAAGGATTTCGCCATCTGGACTAAATGTACGAGCTGTGTCTGAGAAGGTCAGGAAATAGTTGCAAAAAATGTAGCAGGCAAGAGTTACAAACAAAATACCTTTAACGGCCTTCATAATTTCCACCATCAGCTGCAATACACGCTGTTGGAAACTATCACCAAACGCTTCTTGTCGAATCGTGGGAAGCCACAAGACCACGCACTGATGGATATCCGCAACGCCTGCGTACATCCGTCAACAATAGAGCATATATTGTATTTGCTTATCTTCAGCTCTCATTCTAAAACACAGCCACAGATCGTCCGCAAGCGCCGGTACATTCGTACCACTGCAAAGTGGAGCAACGCATTCACATGAAGTACTGTTTAAAACTAGAGAAAGAGTCAGCAGAGACATGGAATGTTGGTGCAAGTGAACTATGTTGAAGCTGTGAGTGAAAGGTGTGTGTCTCAGTAGTCTAAACACATCAGAGACTGGAAGGACTTTGTCGACCATGAGCCGTGTGCAAATTAACATGAACCATCCCAGTCGACATCGAACGAGTGCGATGGATGCTTGCTGAGGTTCAGCCGCTATCCTTGAGAATGAGAGCTAAAGATTTGAATAGACAATCTAAGCAATGTATTCACAAGTTTTCACAAACGTGTGGCCATTGTGCTTAAAGCGCTTCTGCAAGAACAGTCCCCAACAGCATTACAAATGGCATCAGATATGCGTTGTAGCTAGCGGTGATCATTTTGAAGGCCAGGACGGGCATTCTATTTGTAACTCTTGTTCCCTTTGTTTTTCTGGGACCTTTTAGTGAACTTTCCAGACTTCGTCTGAACCACCATGAAAAATAAAAGAACATATCAGTCAGGTTAAATGTAAGTTGCAGCTACGTACCTGTTGAGTAGTGGCTAAGTAGAGAGCGTGTATCAGCTGTAAGGAATATACTTAATTCTGTGAGATATGATATAAATATTCTCCATCAAACTGTTCTTTTGTTATCTGCTTCATTACCCAGAACAAAATCTTTAATTGCCACATGTATAAGAAAGTAAACACTTGAAACACTTTATTACTCTATTTCTCTGAAAGAAGACGAAATTACTGACTTCAGTTTTGTGTGGTTCTGGTTAATTTTTTCGGTGTGCTACTTACAAACATGCTGAAGTCCGAATCCAAGATGGCGTTGTGTACTAAGTTTCAAATGATAAAACATTAAAAAATACGATTCCTCACGTATATGTAATACAGAATCGTGTTATTTCAGATTCAGGTTCAATTCCATTCACTTCAAAAATTGGTGGCTCACAGTCCTCGAATTTAAAAATCTCGCTAGCACAGCTGCACAAAATTTAAATTCTAGCAACTCTCGTGTCGAAATCTAAACTATTCCCCTGTGTTATCATCGTCTAAACAATCGTCAACCTGAGTTTGGAAATGACTCGTTTTTTCACTTGAACTAACCAGCTTCGTCTAGCAGGCTGGGGACATAGCTGGCTTTCCAATGCACCAGAAAATTGCCGACTTCTGTGTCGACATTCTCTACACCGCTTAAACTGTAGGTTGCGATGGCGGGGTTGGGGAGGGAGTACCCCATGCAAACTGCTGCCCCACAATACAGAATAAATAAGAAACTATAATCCAGATATTTTACTTATTTATTTATTCGAATAAAGCTTTTGGATGATTCGATAAATTAAATTCGGTCTTGCTTCTTTGTGTTTAATTTTCGTTGGTCCCGGACTTCCATTATTCTTTGGGAGTGTCGTTCCTTTTCTCCTTGAATCCACTTTCTTTCTTTTCCAAACCTCCTTCTTTCCTAGAATCATGATCTTATGTTGCTTCTCTTAAAAGTATTGTGTTATCTATTAAGTCATTTACAATCCCTGTGTTTTCCACGTGTTTCTCAATTCCTTTGAACCATGTGTGTTTGGGTTTGCAGTTGTTCAGCAAATTGATAATCTGTAGTCTTCTTTTCAACATTGTATCAGGTGGCTTTCCCATTTTCACATAGAGCTGTCTGTTTGATCTTAATTTTGCATTCAATATTGCTAGTAATTCTAGGTCCCAGTAATTCCCTTAGAACACTTCTTTCAAGTTTCTCCAATTTTTCAAGGTCCCCACATCTTGTTACTTTAAGGGATTTTGATGCCTGCAATGTTTCAGGCCTGAACACTCGTTGGTAGTGTCTCAGGTTTCTCTTCCAGGAAGAAGTTTTTGTTTTGCATGTTTTATGTCAAGATCTTATATGTCGGTGGCAAGAAGGAGAGACCTCTATGATAGTTAGGATCAGTTATATAGTGTCTGTATTAATGCCGACGTCGATTCTCATAGTAAGCTGTTTCTCCAATTTTCATTAATGATTTCTTTTAGACATAGACTAAAGTTGTCACTAGAGGTTACCTGTAAATCAGCAGCCATATTGTTTTGTACCGACGTTTTGTTATTTTTAATTTGCTTTTGTGATTTCTCTGATTTCCTCTCATGTTGGTAGCTACGAGTCTGATTGTATTTGGATTACGTAATCAAAATTAATTTTTCCTTTCGTGGATCGCAGTTGTGTAGTGCTCTGAAGTCCTCAGTGTCATTATATAAAATTTTCGGTGTTCTTGTATCTATGAACTGTGAATTTGGTGATGTGTACTTCATTAAATTGCTCTTCAATGTCTTATGAAAGTTCGTTTCGTTGTTCATCTTAAAGTGTGACTCAGATGACTTTAACTGATCTTTTATATGTTGTACTGTGATATTTCTGATATCTTACAACGCATGTTTTCTCGCTTCTATATAATTTTTCCTTTTACTTTCATTTCTTTCATTTGGGTTCTAGTCATTCAAAGTTTGTTGTCTCTTCGCAGTTAGTTCATCACTGTCATAGTATCACCAAGTAAGTTTCCATTTCTTTCTAAAAGGCATAATGTCTGCTGCAGGCTCAGTAATCTCTTTTTTAAGTTGTTCCCAAAATTTAGGTATTCTTTTCCCAACTTCATTTAGTAACAATGTTATCTATGTGACTTATGTATCCAGTCAACTCCTAAAATTTAAAATATCATGTTCTCAAAACTTTGGCCTAATCTAAAGACTAACTAGCTACTAAAAGTGTGGAAAGAATTCATGTTACTTATGAGTAGTTTGCAGAGACAATAGAGATAGCCGAACTTGATGGCCAAGCGGTTCTAGGCGCTCCAATCTGGAACCGCGCCACCGCTATTGTCCCAGTTTCGAATACTGCCTCGGGCATGGGTGTGTGACGTCCTTAGGTTAGTTAGGTATAAGTAGTTCTGACTTCTAGAGGACTGATGACCTCAGACGTTAAGTCCCATGGTGCTCTGAGTCATTTGAACCATTAGAGCTAGGTTTATAGAGTAACAATACTTCCTGAACTACACTGCATTTAATGTGTGTTTTATTTTAGTTTTTGGAATTACTTACAATCAAGATAAATGAAGTCAGTAAGCGTAGAACCTAAGCATGCCCTAATGTCTGGTGAAGAGATTTCCCATATCTTTGCACCTCCTCTTACGGCGCCATAACTGCTTACCTAATGCCCAATCCCCGGTTCCAGTGAGACTGGCCTTCTTACAGCAATACAATGCAGCTCCATCCTTTCATGAGCTACTTTTAAACTATTTTGGGGGCATTTACAATCAGTACATATCCGTGCAGCGTCCCTTTCATCCTCGAGCAGGGCGATTAGCGACCATAAATGCCCTCTGGGGCGTTAGGCTTAAAGGCAATCACAAGACTATCAGTTGGCTCTTTGTGCTCTTCGTGTACCATAGTATTAAAGACAAATCCCAACCACAAAAAGGGACTATCCAGTATAGCAAGGTCGTCATGACGAAACGCAATCGAAGCTACTCACAAATTTTAATTCACACATTCCGCAATTGAATCTTTCAGGTAATGTGGAGCAGTGGTACTGTGGGAAACCGCCACTTAAGAACAGAAAGTGCCAAAGGCAGCAGACGTAACCGTTGGTGCATTTCGAGAAATGTATATTAAACATGTTTTCTTTGACACCTGCATTATATAACAAAGTGAAATATATTTCCAAGATTGCTTAGGCAACAAAAGTATGATCATTTCCTATATTATGGTATTTGAAAATAGCCAATGCTCAAAATCATGACCGTACAGTTTCGTAAACGATCTTGACAGTCAAATAGTAGAAATTTTATTCAAAAGTTTTAGCAAGTATAATAAGCTGTGTTGATAAACGGGGAGCACTGTTTATGTAAAGGAAGAATTTTTTCGTCCTGTTGAGGCTTAGTGTAATTCATGTCATAGCAGTATTTTTCATCCACCTGTAATTGGGTATTCTTAAATTTTTCCTCTTGAATTAATTCTGTTACAAAGTCTTTCAGAAATTGTTGTAGTTCCATTTTTAATTGCCGGGAAAGTTGTCAAGATGAATGTTGTTGATTTTCTTTAATGGTGGTTTTTAAACAAAAGTGTAAAATGTTTTGGAGAAATGTATCATATCCACCTCAGCCTAGCCCTTCCATGCACTTCTTTCATAACACTGTGGTAGCAGAGCGTGGTTAGAGAGTAGCGAGTTGTGTGCGCTGTTTGGAATAGACTATTTACACTAATTTCATATAGCGTAAATTTCTTGTTACTGCTGTGTTCCAACATGGGAGGTTCCCAGTGTCGAGGAGGTGTGGAGAGAAGAGTTTATTTAACATGTTAAAGATTGATGGCAATGACATGATGGGCCATGTGCTCGAGGTGGTCTCTGTCCATTTGATGTTGCACTTCCCTGGGTCCTGCCAGACTTGCAAAAAGCAGAGGTGAACGATCTCCAGCATTAAGAATGCTTGAGAAGAGTTGGTTCGCTAACGTTGAGGAGAATACAGAGCGTAAGTTACACACAGTTATATATAATTCGAGCCCACATGTATCATTGTGATATCAGGGTTCTGGTTCTGTGCAGTGTATATTGGCACAAGTGGGGAAGTTGTCCAAAGTAAAATTAAGCACACTCTGCAGTCAACATATGAGAGCAAACTCGTCATGTTTTCCATGCTACAGCTATAGCTGATGTGGTTGGCAAGTTGTCAACCCCATAGGTTGTCGCGTGACGGTAATATATTGTCGGTAGACGCTACCAAGGAAGTGCACAGGGCTTTTTGTTACTACTTTGGAACTGATTGGTGTAGGTGAATTATTTGAGTTAATTACTGAAGATTAACACTTGTTGAGTCCCTTGATAGATCGGAGTTTCCAGCAGGCTTTGTCTGAGGCCACGCAGTGCAGACTATCATTAATAAATTCTGGGAGCTAATTCGTCAAAATATTCTACATGCCCTTGCTGGACATAAGATAACCGACAAGCGTTATTTTGAGATGCATCGACATGAAGAACAGTTAGAATGGCTTAACAAATTCTTCTTGGGCGTCCACGAAATTCAGGTCCTTAAAATCCCACGAGCTTTCGACCTACCTCTCTCAGCCATTGTCGAATTATGCGTTACTCATGTATCGCCGTGGTCTCGCCGTGAAATAGCCGCGTTGCCAACTGTGACGTCATTGGTGCTCTGTTCCAGTCCAAATACGGTAATACATTTGAAGTACCTCACGCATGTGGAAGTTCAGGAAGATATTATGAATTCACACCACTCCGAGCCCACGCTGACGTGCTGCTAGAATGTTATATTAAGAGAATAAAAGACATCGCTAGAAGCTTGTGTTTGTGTTCTAGCGAAAAGAAGTAGTTGAAAATATCCTTGAAAGAGTGCATCCTAGGGACCACTTTCGAGTGCTGTTTTGTGCTTAGCCACAAATCTTAAGCCATTTAGAAGTTTTAGTGCTTTGTATGTAGAATGTAAAGTATACTCACCAAAGTAGATGGAACGTTGTGGTCCTAGTTGGCAGAAATCTTCACATATTAAATGAAGCCGGAGTCTGCATCTTCCAGTTATAAAATTTTTAATAGTAAAGTGTGTGAACGCGTAGCAAGGGACTATACATGACAGGGAAGCACATGCGATAGCTGACGGTATATTAAGGGAGTACCACTAATGCCATTTTAAATATTATTGGTATTCTTAGAGGCCGAGTCCGCTTTACTAATTTCACTACATATAGGGAGCCTCTTAGTGCAGTTCTCGATACCGGAAATTCTTTTTCATTGATCATTGAAGGGTGTGCTTCAATTTATTATGAGTGGTGTAAACCCCCGCATTCGTCAAAGATATCAAAGTCGCCGCTACTGCGATAGTCATAGATAAGATGGATATAGAAAAGATAAATATATAAGCGCGCAGTCCAAACAAAATAGTGCTGCTGCGAATCCACCGTGCTTGTAAATAAATAATTAATCTTTGAAAGTGGTAACATCGGTCAGAAGTGGAGATGCAGAAATGCTTTTCGAAAGAAGGCGTGATGTAAGAGGTTTCCATATATTGTCAAAATGAAATCCTTCGCCACGGTTTAGCAGGTTGTCGGCTAGTTGTATTTCTACAGCTTTCTTAACGCTTTCAATCCACAGCAGCTTTGTATCACGTGACTCTCTGTATACATAGGCACGCGCAAACGCTATGAACTCAGTCTCTGACACGTCTTGAAGATGGCTGGGAGGCTTCAAGCCGAAATATTTCAAGAAGAATTGTCGCTGTCCCGAGTGCAAAGATGATGGAACATTATGTCCACCGGGAAAACTTCAACAATTACTATCGTCCTTGTTCAGATGTTTTTAGGCTTTCCTCTGACCCATAGTTAAATTACTTTGTGGAGCCTTTGCACGAAACAGTACTCTTCCAGCTAATATACGGATTTCTTTAGCTGTAACCCTGTCCACACTACGAATGGCTGCTTCTCCACTGACTATTAATTCTTCCGTCGGCATAACTCACGGGCTAAGCACAAAATTTCCACCCTTACAAGCAGTGATCGTTCGTCGTCAGATATCGAACGTTCGGATGAATTGATAACCATGCGGAAAGGTTCTAAATGGTAAATCCTCTTGTTAAGTTGCAAGTTAGGAAATTCCTTCTTCTGTCTAGTAGACGTTGTCAACATATGCTACCTAATAGATTAGTGCAACAGGCTGTCAATTCTATCCCAGTCACAGCTACACAATCGATTTCTGATAGTAATATTGAGAGATATTAACTTACAGTTTGTGTTTGCCAGGTCCCGGGGAATCTGCTGAATCCCTTCTCGTAGTAAAGACTCTTCCGTCCGTTTGAAAATCTGGTGCACCTTGGGCGAGCTGCATAGTCGGTTAATCCTCAAAAACTTCGGAACAACAGTGACCAGTATGGAACGTGACAGAAATGTGAGGGAACACGAAACCATCATTCTTTTCTTCCAGAGACCTTCCATGCATTGCACATTTATTGAAAATACTCCCCGTAGAGGCATCTGATTATAAGATGGAAACTTTCGCTGCAGGAATTGTCACAATTAATAAAATGTTGCGGGCTTTTATGCCGTGGCCGAAGGGATGGAAAACGTCCGGTTTCAAACTGCATCTTTACGTCATGGATACACCTAGCCACTTTCTTTTCGAGCTGGCTATTGGGACCATAGGTAGACCACTAACGCGTGGACAGAACACAGAGCGCCGCGTCTTGAAGAGTTGATGTGTTTGATTTTATTGTTACTTCCCTTTTATGCCCGTCTTTGGCGCCGCTTGTGCATCGTATTTATATGCATGTTGGAGGAGGTGATAAGGGGTGGAGTTGTGCGCCCTCCATTCATCTTGAGACAAGTTTCGGTTTTACCTAAGAATCCTTGTCGTAACTCTGTTGATAATATTCGCCGTCCCACTTTACGGAATCTTGAATATGAGACAGTGGCGAGGTCGGTACATCGCATGATTTGTACCTTGCTGGCAACTGACGTCGGCGTAAACAACAGAGTTCCCTCCCTCGTCGCTCTTTTCTTACCCCTGCGGCCGAATACCCTGATGTGCGGTCAACGTACTGAGATATCATTGTTGAATGCGATCATTGATGATTAGTGCCGTATCTTTGGAGCGGGACTTAGCAAGAGCGAAAGTAAACTGCTTTATTTACTGGCTTTCGGTGAAACAGGAATCATGTGGGCGGCTGTTGTGGTTCGACATATGTCACTCGCAATCGTTATTGATTCTTGTCCGCCCGACATCGCGGCTCTCAGTTGGAAATTGTTTTCTGATAAGAACCAGGGAACTGAAACATGAATGACACACCCTTACATTAATCAGAATGAGCAGATTATGGATACGTATGTGTTCTGCAAGGTTTCCCACTAAGAAATTGCACCTGTTGTCCGGTCGTTATTTTAAGGAAGCTTCGTAGCTTCTCTTTGCAACAAGAGGTAGTGGCGAACCCATGATCCGTCGATGGACTGGTGCTTTCAGACGTTAAGAGGAAGGCGTCCGTTTTATGTATTCGGCGCATCATTCTGACAATCGATCAGAACTAATAAACCTTTACATCTCGGATGTTTCCCTTAGTGCGTCCAGTGAATCTTGATCCCTCTCCTGAGGTTAGTGGCCTGAATTTTAAACTGAAACACGTTCTGGAGCTCTATCTAGCAGTGAGCTATTTACGGACTGACATATTGCAGCCGCCGGTAAGCACGACCAAGAATTTTGTGACCCACTGGGAAGGGATTCCCTGTCCAAATCCCGTTGAACAGTAATCTCCACGAATATTCTGGACAGTTGTATGGACCAACATCAGCCTACCGGTTCTGTCAGTGGCAAAAGGCACCTCCTGATACTGGGTGGTCAACAATTTCATATCCATCAACGATCGTCTGTGTCCTATCGGGGTTAGTGACACAGGTAAATGCTGTAGGTGTGCGAACGTAGGTGCTCTGCATCACAGGTTTAATAGTAGTGATCACCTAGCAATCTGGTCCTAGACCAAGTAGTAGCTGACTCCTCCCTCGCTCTGTTCAAGCTAAGTAGACCATTGATATAATTCTGCGGACGAAAACTTCCCACAGTGTTTTCATACGCAGGCGCCACGACATCGTCATTATTGAATGTGTTCACTGGCTGTGTCATTACTAGTTTGCGTTGAGACACATTTTCCTCTTAAGTTTGAATGAAGTACCCTTGAGCAGAGGCAATGTGGGCTCGTCCATGACTGAAATTTGTGTTTACTGACAACAAATAACACAGCATTCACCAGGTACAATTGTTGTGTACACTGAATAGAGAAGAAGCACAGACGTTAGTGGCGTTTCAGGACATTTTAATGTGTTTGACTGTTTTGTTTTGCTATTGTAATACGTTCATACATGTAGTAAGCAGCTGTATTTTATGCGTATGTGTATGGCGATGATACCGTTAGGGACACAATATTTATTGTAGTATTGTGCAGTTTGTTTCAGGTGTGTAACTGATGCAGTATGTTTCAGACGTGCACGGCATCAAGTTTCTGAACTGTCATACAATTGTTCAAATGGCTCTGAGCACTGTGGGACTTAAACTTCTGAGGTCATCAGTCCTCTAGAACTTAGAACAACTTAAAGCTAACTAACCTAAGGACATCACACATATCCATGCCCAAGGTAGGATTCGAACCTGCGACCATAGCGGTCGCGCGGTTCCAGACTGTATCGCCTAGAACCGCTCGTCCACTACGGCCGGACTGAACCATCATAGCCTTGAATGGTACAAAGGAGTGGTATTTTTTATTATGTGTTGCGGGCTATTTCTCTGTCGTGGCTGCCAATTTCTTAAACGCTGAATGTTTGTTTGCCATTTACCATCAATGAATCGGGTATGTTTAGGCAAGTTCTTCGTAAGTTTTGGGGGTAAGACACTAGCTGATTTGGGTGAGTCATATGTGCTACGCTTCGGGGCTGTGTTTTCATACGCAGGCGCCACGCAATCATCATTATTACATGTGTTCACTGGATGTGTCATTACTTGTTTGCGTTGAGACACATTTTCCTCCACATGACGTTTTCACATTCTGTTGTGCCTCATTCATTTCAAACGGTGGAATACCACAAAATTGTTTATCTTTTGTTGCGGTCACATACTGAAATCTCGCTACGTCAGTAGCAGTAATCCGTTACTATATGGCTGTATTCGACACTGTTGTTACTTATAGTATTGGGTCACTTACTTTTGTCAAACTTAAAAAGGGCTGTGAGTCATCGCTGTCCATAAGGTTTTGTTGTTGTCGTTGTTGCTGTCTTTAGTACTCAGACTGATTTCATGCAGCTCTCCACTCTACTCTATTCTGTGCAAATTTCATCTCCGAATAGATACTACTACATGCTTCCTTCTTACCTGCTTAGTGTATTCACATTTCACATTTTGCCCTCCACGTATCCCTCCAATACAAAGTTGTATATCCCTTGGTGCCTCAGAATGTATCCTATCAACTGATCGCTTCTTTAAGACAAGTTGTACCACAAATTCCTTTTCTCCCAAATTTTATTCAGTACTTCCTCATTAGTTACATGATGTACTCATCTAATCTTCAGCATTCTGATGTCGCAGCACATTTCGAAAGCTTCTATTATCTTCTTGTCTAATCTGGCCAACCTCCATACAAATACTTTGAGATTGGAATTCCTGACACTTAAATCTATACATGATATTCTCTTCTTTAGTAAAGCTTTCTTTGCATTAGCCATTCTGCATTATGTATCCTGTCTACTTCGATCATCAGCAGTGATTTTGCCTCCCAAATAGCAAACCTCTTAGATTATTTTAAGTGTCTCGATTCCTAATCTAATACACTCAACATCAGCTGACGTAATTCGATTGCACTCCATTATCTTTGTTTTCCCTTAGTTGATACTTATATTATATCCTTCTTAGAAAACACTGTCTATTCCGTTTCACTGCTCTTCCAGGTCCTTTGCCTGTCTCTCAGAAAATTATAAAGCATCAGCAAATCTCAACGTTTTAATTCCTTCTCAGTGGATCTTAATTCATAATTTTCCTTCTGTTTCTTTTATTACTTGATCAATATGCAGATCGAATAACATGGGGGATATGCTACAACCCTGTCTCATTCTTCCTTCTCAAACACTGCTTCCCTTTCTGCCCCTCGACCCTTATGACTGCCATTTGGTCTCTGTACAAATTGTAAGTAGCCTTCCGCTCCCTGAATGTCAACCATGTCACCCTCAGAATTTAAAAAATGTATTACAGTTAACATTGTCAAAAGCTTCCTCTAAGTTTATTAATACTAGAAAAGTAGGTTTGCCTTTCCTTAACTTCTTAGATTATTCGTATGGTCAGCATTATCTCACGTGTTCCAACATTTCTACGGAATCCAAACTGATCATTCCCGAGGTTGGCTTCTATCAGTTATTCCATTCGTCTGTTAAGAATCCGTGTTAATATATTGAAGCTGTGACTTGCTAAACGGATAGTTCGGTAATTTTCGCTCCTGCCACCACCTGCTTGCTTTGGGATTGGAATTATTATATTCTTCTTGAAGTCTGTGGGTATTTCGCCGATGTCATACATGTCGCACACCAGAAGGGTTTTGTCAGTGCTGGCCCTCCCAAGGCTATCAGTAGTTCAAATGGAAAGTTGTCTACTCCCGGGGTCTTGTTATGACTTAGATCTTCCATTGCTATGTCAAATTCTTCATGCAACATCATACACCAATTTCATCTTGATATACATCCTCAAGTACATCGCTCTTGCATATACCATCTATACATCACTTCTACTTTTCTGCTTTCCTTTCGTTGCTTAGAACTGCTTTCCCATCTGAACTCTTGATTTTCATGCAGGTGGGTCTCTTTTCTCCAAATGTCTCTTTAATTTTCCTGTAGGCATTATCTATATTACCCTTAGTGATTTATGCCTGTGCGACCTTACATTTGACCTCGAGCTTGTCTTGCTGAGCCATTTTGCACTTTCTGTTGAGGTCATTTTTCGGTCGTTGTTATTCGTTTTCACCTGTTTCATTTACTGCATTTTTACTTTCACCTTTCATCAACGAAATTCAATATCTCGTCTGTTACTCAAGGATGTCTAATGACCTACATCTTTTTACTGCTTGATCCTCTGCTGCCCTCACATTTCTTAAATCTACCCATTCTTCTCTTACTGTGTTTCTTTTCCTGCAGTTGTCAATCTTTCCCTAATGCTAGATCTGAAGGTTTTCACAACCTCTTATCTCCGCAGATTCCTACCTTTTTCCAGTTTTTCGGTTTCAATATCCAATTGATAACCATGAATTATGGTCAGTCCACATCTGCCCCCGGAAATGTCTTAAGATTTAAAACCTTGTTCGTAAATCAATGTCTTACATTATACTATCTATCTGAAAGCTTCCAATGTCTCCATGTCCATTCCATGTATACAATCGTCTGTCATTATTCTTAAACTGAGTGTTAGCTACTATTAGGTTAGGCAAATGTAAAATTCTTCCATGCGGCTTTCTCTTTCATTCCTCACCTTCACTCTACATTCAAGTACCACTTTTCCATCTGCTCCATGTTCTAATATCGAATTCCAGCACGCATAACTATTAAATTTTCTTCTCCCATAACTAACTCAATATTTTATCGCATCATATATTTCTTCAATCACTTCATCTGCAGAGGTAGATGGCATATAAACTTGTACTACTATGTACGCGTGGGTTTCTTTTCTACCTTGATTACAATAATGCATTCACTATGCTCTAAGTAGTAACTTATCCGCCCTCCTATTCATTTTAAATCTATTATTAAACATGCACCTGCATTGCCCCAATCCGAATTTGTATTTATAACACTGTATTCAGCTGACCAGAGCTCTTTCTGCTTGTGCTATCGATCTTCACTAATTGCCACTATGTCTAACTTTAATTTATCCATTTCCCTTTTTAGATTTTCTAACCTACATGCCCGATTAAGCTATCTGACATTCCGTGCTCTGATCTGTAGACTGCCCGTTTTTTTCTCTCTTGATAGCGACGTCGTCCTGATAGACCCCACCTGGAGATCGAAATTGGGGATCTTACACCTCCGGAATACTTTTCCCAAGATGACGCCATCATCATTCGTCCATACAATAAAGCTGCATACGCTCGGGAAATGTTACGTCTGTAGATTCCCTTTGCTTTCAGTCGTTCATAGTACCATGACAGCAAGGCATTTCAAGTTGACGTTACAAGGCCAAGTCGGTCGGAAATACGGAAGCGTCCGATCCCGCCCGTGTGCTTTGACCCATGACTTAATTAAAATGGCGGAAACGACCATAAACCACGATTCCAATATGGCGCATATATATTCGTTACGTACACATTATGAGGACGAAAATACATCGAAAAACACACACACACACGTTCCACAAAAAGCCTAATCGCACTAACGAGACAAGCACCAGAAATAGGGGATTTTGGGTGGGGACAAACTAAAGATAAACAAATTTAGATACCCACCCCCATACAAAACCAAGCAAAACGACGGAAAAAATCGACATCCCAAAACTCCCCAAATACCACTAAACACACTATCATCTGGAATCGCACACCTCCCTTACCTATATAGCTCAGAAACATCTCCCGATAGCAATACCAACATTCACAGCCACACATTGGGATCGAACACTTCCCTTGATCTGTTATCATTACATCTCCACATACAGCCGTCCCTGACCCGAGACGCCCGAACTTTAAGTAAGCCTCATTTCTTCACGACCACCCCATCATAGCCGACAACCGAAAACTGTTGACCGTGTCAGTCATATACATACCTACCAAAGACATAAAAAAAACAATGTACCAAAATTCACTCACGACGCCACACTAGCAAACTAAACCAAAAACATCACCTAAGACACCAGCAGAGAAAATCACCGATCGCGTCAAAACGACACATACAAACACGCCACTCTCACAAACTAAATTCCACGCCGTCGTGACGTCACACACCACAACTGCCTTATGTCACGGGTCAAAGCCGACGGGTGGGATCGGACGCTTCGGTCGACCTGTCAGTCAATCATCGACACTGTTGCCCTGCAAGTACTGCAAATGGTGCTACCCTTCTTCAGGGATCAAACATTTGTTTGGCCTCTCCGCAGATACTCCTCCGTCGTAGTTGCACCTACAGTACAGCTACCTGTATTGCTGAGGCTGACAAGCCTCCCAACCAGTGGTAACGTCCGTGGTTCATAGGGAGGTGTTGGGGGAGGGATAAGGTTTTCCAGAAGGGAAAATTGCCTCTGATATATCTCATCTTGAGGTAACCAGCATTATCGACCTCATGTAGTGGGTGGCTAAAAACATTAAAATAATATGCTGTTCCCCTTACATACCAAAAATAGATACAGGTTTATCCCCTGTTTATCCCCTTATATAATATATAACATATAATATATAACATATAATATATAATATATTATCCCCTTATATAAAGAACCATTTGGCCGTTATTTTAAGTGACTATTACCGGCTACTCCCTGTCTGTTGCACTGATTGCTTGAAGTAAGTTGTCACCCTACCAGCTCACATCTGTTTAGATTTAGATTACATAAGTAAATTTAAGATTGGTCTTAAAGACAGTTATTTGTCCTGGAAGTTGTTTCTTCCTTTTGTAAATCAGGACTCAGGCCCATATGACAGTTGCTTGTTACTCGAGATACTTGTTAGGACTTAATCGCAGACGACTTAGCTCTTTAGCACCCTCCGCCATACGTCAACACAACATCGTAGGACATCATTACCTCTGAAATGGATTACTTAATTTTTCCCATTGATACGCTCGATGCTGGCTGTAGGCACTTGGCAGCAGTGGTGTAGGTGCTTTATGCCGTCTTTTTTCGGTACGAGCGTGTATCTGTGTTTGATTAATTGTCATGATATTCTATTTAAAACTTAGATCTCTGTAGTCAAGGACAAAGTTGCACTACCGTGACTCTTGGAGAGAAAATGTTTACTTGACTCGATAGCTTGGAACTGCATTCTGCCTTCTGCCTAATTAGTTATATAATAATACTGGTTCATGCACAAACATCACAAGCCCACCAACTGGACAGTGCTTTTCAGAGAATAGATGCAACTGTACATATGTATTACATTTAAAATCGAAATTTCTGATACGACTGAAATGGGAACGTGTGTATTGCCAACTATACCTTGGAATAGAACAGCTTGAACTTTTAATGTGACAAAGTATCAAAATATAAGCGGTCTATCTATAGATGAACTTTTGCATTTTGCTGAAGAGGGGGGGAGCGGGAATGAAAGAAAGCATACAATTCACAGAATGTAAACGAAATAAAACATTTTATAACATCTAAAATCCAAATGAAACTGATGTAATCTTGACAATAACTGATAGTCAAGCAATCTTAGGGAAAGCATTAATTCGAGAGGCTCATTTCGTTCGCATAGTTGGTCACACCTATTTCCACTAACAAGTACTACACGAAGAAAGAGGTGCAAAATAAAGAAAAACCGATAACGATGCTGACATTTGATTTTTACTTTATACCCTACTGGGTTGTTTTTAGGGTTGTCACATACCTCCCAGTAGAGAAATAGGTTATTTACTTCCCATGATATTTATCAGCATACAATGTAATAGCCGAAATATGTAATCTAACTCACGTGCAGTCTCTAAATGCTCCTGATTTGTCTACTGTAATGACGAATATTTCGTCATAGTCACTTAATTGAGATGGTATCGTTGAACGAGAATTCTCTGGATATAGTAATATTCAGAAAAAACTTTTTTAGTAGTTTCATGTTAAGAAGGTTGATAATCGTGGATACTCATTTTGCTGTGTAAGAAGACTCAAGCACCCTACACGTGAAACACGATAAATGTTTGCGGCCACAAGAACACAACTTTGTGCATCATGATATATGAACGTAAGTTTATTTTATTAATTTGGCACTCCATAGCTGCAATATGTTTAATGAAAGATGTATTTAGATAGCTACGTCATCTGCAGCTGTCAGAAGTTTTACTAAATTACCTCAGTTTTCGGCCAAAGAGTGAACATTGTCATGACACTGCATTTACAGCATTTCTTTATCTGCTATTATGTCTCATCGTATGTACAAATGCTTCTTTCTTGTTATTATACCTGTCACTAATACACATGCCCTATGTGGATACATAACGTAGAAAGACTTTGTCGGTAGATGATGGTGAGGCTGTATCAATATGCATCCCGAAAACCTAATAAGTACTACATGCACTACTAACATAAGGTAGTGGACCGTTTGTTTGGCTTGTTTACTTGGCTACTTTTTGTGACTAGTTTTTGTGGCTAGTTTTTGTGGCTAGTTTGTATGGCTAGTATGTTTGGCTAGTTTGTTTGGCCAGTCTGTTTGGCCAGTCTGTTTGGCTAGTCTGTTTGGCTAGTCTGTTTGGCTAGTCTGTTTGGCTAGTATGTTTAGTTAGTAAGTTTGGCTAGTATGTTTGGCTAGTTTGTTTGGCTAGCTCGTTTGGCTAGTTTGTTTGGCAAGTTTGTTTCGCTAGTTTTTTTTGCTTGGCTCGCTTTTTTTGGTTGGTTTTTTTGCTGGTTTTTTCAACTCGTTTTTTTTGCTCAGTTTTTTTGTCTTGTTCGACTTTCACCAGTGGTTGTAGAATGGACGAAAAATATGGGTAGAATTCATGCTGAACTGTGATAGTGCAACTGAATTTCGAGGAAATACTTCTTTAAAAGGGCTTATAATTAACTTAATATGAAAATTATGTTTAACACAATCTGCATCATGGTTTGCGAACTGCTGCTATTTTCTACAATAAAAAATTGCTCAGTAGGTGCTTAAAATTTGGTTTATTGCCAAAAATTTGCATAATCAACTAATTAGATTGTCACTTGTACTTTAGTAAACTGGGCCCCACGTAACAGGCTCTGATGTGGCGTTAACTCGGAAATGTTACTGCAGCGAATTTCCCTCGATGTGTGCCAGAATAAAGTTCAGGACACCTACACCCCACTTCACGTCACCAAATAATTCAAACACTTTGAAACTGCCGACCCGCCGCCGATCGCACCCTGGTTTCTGCATCCTTCAAGAATTTCTGCATCAGTAGGCTGAAGCATGATTTCAAGCAGCGTGACTTCACCGATTTGTGAACCTACGAAAGAAGATATACGGTATTGTAATAATGACATAATTTTATCAACTTATTATTTAGTGCTAACAAGTGCAATTGTTGGAATATAATATTAAAAACGTTTGTTGTATGAGCTATCCCCGCTAGGAATCGAAAAACTTAGTTGTCCGTACAGATTTGTAACAGTAAGAAGTTTTGTGGTCTCTCAAATTAAAGACTTATTTGTGAGACTGTGTTCTTACACCTGACATGTTCCTTAGTCATCGTACATAATACGATCGATAAGGTGGCACTAATAGTATAAGTGCTGCATCCTACAGGAAAAAGTTCAGAGTAAGTAATTTATTTTCTAAACTGTGATGCCGAAATATTATCTTCGGTGAACCGAAAATGATTTAAATCCGAATAGCGAAATACAGTTGTTCCGTTTAACAGCCACAACTTAACTTCATAGCACTACAGTTCTATCAAGGCCTTCCTGACCTGAATCTGAATGTTTGAAATTTTACAATGTGGTAACGAGTGTCGTGGTTATACAAAACAAGAGTTGTATAGGTTATAGGTAAGTATCCAACGCTAATAAAAACAAATGTTTGACATACTTACATCATTAATGCTGCTGGCAATCAAGTACCGAACTTGCCAATACGGATCCACCGCATATTTGTAGAACACTGGAAGAAGGTGCCAGTATATATCATCGGATAGTTTCATAGATTTAAACAAGGCGATTAAAAGCTTTGTCGCCTCCAAGCGAAGGCCAATCTGTAACAATTCACGTAGGTTGTAGAAATTGATTTACTACTGTATGTCGTAGTTAAGGAAAGTATGTGGATAACAAATATCGTTATGTACCTTATCTTCCAGAAACGTCTCCAAAATAGGCACAAGGTGTGAAGCATAGAATGTGACATCAGCTTCTTCAGCTATATCAGTGAACATAGACAGTGCCATTCTACGCACTAGCAAATCATCATCAACACACAGGCGATGATATATTTCACCTAGGTGTTCTGGAAAAGAAAGAAACATGAAAACAACTGATTTTAATATAATAGTTGGCTACAGAGGTGTAATTTTTGATTAGATTCGAAAATTCTGTTCGTCAAATTTGGTTAATTACCTCTTACTGTGGGAGTAACACGTCCATAAATGGTGCACAGATCCCTGCATGCCAATAGCCGGGACGTACTCCTTTCTTCTGCCACTAACTTTTCTATATTCGCGACAGCGTCCTCATAGATGTGCGCTGTCAAGTCACTGCCGTCACTGATCGTTGATTTGTGCTCATATACTTCTCCAAGAGTACACTCATACCAAATGGGCGCCTGAAAAAAAAATGGTCATTAAGTAAAACGAACACTGAAAATCATATAATTTTTCAACGTCTATATACAAGTGTGATAACCCAGATAAATTCTAGATCCTCGAAAAATTACTGACTGTCATTCACAACACAAACCGGATTGGCCATTAGAACACAAGTAAGCGTGTGCCTTGATTGCAGAGTTTTTGCTAATTTTTGTTTTGCTAAGCAGTAACGTGTAATACAACCTGCCATAATGTGTTCAAAAATGTCCGAAAGTTAATCTATTAACCTTTATTGCTGCATAATCTTACAAATTTCTGAACAGATGATTCAGATGCCTCTGATATTCCTATGGATTGTCTGTTAAAATGACGGTGCCAGATAGTTCAAATAAAACGCAGTGAAGACCTTTATCATCGTGTATGCCCTGCTTACTACAATTTTATTGGAAGATCATCCTGCCGTTTGTTTAGAGCTCTAAAATGTGCGCGTACGTGGAGAGAGCACACGCCCGCACATTTAGCCTATTCAAGTATGAGTGTAATACGAGAGTTATTAGTAACAAATATTTACTTCCGTATTTAATTCTTGATCCTACTATAGAAATACGAGTTAGGGAGATATGACTTTGCACTTTATATCAAACGTTAACTTGATATAGTATGTAAAACACAACTTTTACCGCAGTATGACTGTTTTGCACAAGCGTTGTGACATACCTCTTCACACAGCGAGGCACCGCACCAATGGGACATCGCGATGTTCATGCCCGGGTCGCAGATCATCTCGTCATCGTCATCCTCATAGAAGGGCTGCCTACGCCTGAGGAACACCCAGAGGCAGCATCCTCCTTTCTTGCACAGCAAACTCCGCAACATACTCCGAAACATCTGTGAAATCAGAGGCATGTATCACAAGCTATGTAATGGCGTAAAACGTTGATTTGTTCTATTAGGCTGCAGATTACTTTGCCTCATATCATTTCAAAGCAGGCGAGATGAGTGCCGAATCTTTGAGAAATAACTAGAGCGAGTGACATTGTTTGCCTCTTAGAAATCAGTAACGGAAAATATCGTGATGTAGGTCAGTCGACTGTCACAATTTCATGATTATTCCGATTGTTAATTTGCATACAGAAAAGTGTGCAGATCATAGAGAAACCGTGCCTCTCCTCCTCTAGAAATTTTCTATCTGTGTGCAAGAATAGATGCTTCCAACAAAAAATTAGGGTTGTATCTATTAATTTGATGTCATTTTCACCTGTAGCGGACGTAAGATTTAAGGTGCTTAAAGTGATTCTGTTATTACTGTCAACGGCATACGTACATGTTGTAAGAAAAATTATACGTGTTTCTTTTCTTCGATGGCATTACGCATGGAGGGCAGATACTTAGAACATTGTTAGGATGTCTGGACAAATTTTAAGTGATCAGAGTTTGCTGCAAAGATTGCAAGACACCCTTAAACTAAAATGAGAGTAATTAAACGACCGTATCGGAAATCCAGACTCCCTGGTAACTGTACCTTATGGCGAATACCTGCAATCATACCGTTTGTAACTAAAGTTAAGCGAAACTGGAATTATTATACACAGGTCTGGAACATAAAATTATTGTCTGTGACTGTGTCTGGAATTTTTTCACAAATTAAATGATGGCTCCTAATGACCTTTCTTGATGCCTGCGAACCTTGTATACTAAACAAGGACGACCACCTGTTAGAAATTGTCGCAAAAGTAATGTATATAATTTTTTTTACATTTATTGCATTTTTCAGCCTTGGCTCACTCAAATTAAATAAATACCGGTTTCGTCAGATCGTCATCAGATGACTTCTTTAATAAGACGTGAGATAGGAGTAGTGAATATGGATGAACTATTCACAAAATAAAAGTAACTTCTATATAAATATACTTGAATGCGTTTCGTAGTCAGTCGTCCAAGGACAACGGAAATGGACCGTTGCTGTGTGACGTACCGAACTGCGTACATACGTGGATGGATGTGAATCTGACTTCGTAAATTAGTTTACTATTACTTGAACAATCACATTTGTCTTTTCTTTAAACAGATCTCCCTAATGAATATTTGTAACTGGAAACCAGTTATGACACTATCTGAGCGACCAGCGATTGAAAAATACAATAGATTTTGTCCAAGTAGGGTAACATTTTGCTCCCTAACATAATTCACATCGAGTAGTGGAAAACCTTTTCGGTCTCATTTAAGATGAGGAGTGGGTTTCTCTGTGCAAATAGTTCAGAAATTCATTTATTGTAGTTTGTATCTCGAAAGTTTTTATCTTTGATATTGTTGCAAAACATTACATTTGTTGACTTCCGTCTACTGTACAATCATGTGTACTCTAGCTTTTTCAATGCATTGAATGTCAAAATCTGTCTGTAGATTTCAACAGCCTGTAACACGGTTCTAGGGTTCGATTATTCATTTCACAGCCTCCAATATACACTAAATGATGAACGGAGTAAGCTGACATTATTATCCTCTGTACAATTTTGTTTCTAAAATCGATTTGGGTTTACTGCACTCTTTTCTGCTAACTGAAAGATCTGAAAATCATGTGCCACTCGCTCAATGTAGAATCATGTGACAGTAATGCCGTGATGAAAAGAGGCTTTAGAGCTGTTGTGTTACTATTTCTACTTGGAAGGGTCCCAGAAAATTTGTATTAATATGAACATACTAACATCTCATCTCAATTCGAAAATGCAAATGTATGATTATTGGGCATCCATAACTATACAAAGACATGGAGTCCTTGGTAAAAACATGTTATGTTCGTCAGTACGAGAAATAGTTTTTAACAATATTGAATTGGCGTAATATAGTGAAACGCCGAAAAACTTTAAAGAAGTAATTTTCCTCTTTTGACAAATTCTTTGGGTGTTATTTTCGTGAAGTTGCTACAAAAACTCAGAAGTGCGAGTTATATCAGTCTATTCCTTTTAATTCGTTTCCTCGGAGCGATGAAAAAAATCTGAAGAACTGTTTTGGAGAAGTGGTGGTATGACAGCATGGCTCCGACACAGGGTTTGATATTGCATTACTTACGTTACAGCACTAAAATACAGTTATCACTTTATAGCTAACTTATTGTAATTATTTCATTAATTCATAATGCGATATGAATGTTCACAGAGATGAAGTGTGTCTTATATAATAGACGGCGGAAGTACGTTTTAATGTGGGTAAAACCCTACGACGTGATAATGGAAGAAAACGAAGTATCATATGTATCTGACAAATGTGAAAAGGGAGATTATTAAGAAAGAGAATGTAATGATCGAGCAATGTTTATATAGTTACAACCCCTAGAGGAGCCAACCTGTCACGTAGTAAAGCAGCTACAGCCTCAGAATAACGTTTTATACATGTTTAATCAGAAATGAATGTACACTACCTCGATGACTGACTCTACCGTCGCAAAGCATGACGACAAATTTTGCCGCAGTTCGGTACAGAACTGAAAATGATTCTGATACAGAATCGTAATTAATATGTTTTACGACAGAGACACTCACGATGGCATAAGAGCTGGTGTCGTGATTAGCTCCGTCAATTTGACACTTCAGTATACGTACGTTTCCTAGTTTGCAGCTGAAATTATGGCATCTGATATCACTTGCACTAAATTCCAAATGTGTCGCGATTCTCAACATGCAACACGAATGCGTGGGTTGCCACAACTTACCCTAACATCACAGATAACTAATACTGTAGTATTGTAAGTGATAGGTAATTATTTATTAAATTTTCACACATTCGTATACGCGTAAATTTTTGGTTTCTACAAAAAACTCAAAAGAAAACACTAATTTATCTATGTGCGATATGGTACTGAGCATTCAGAACTATGTGTCTTGCTTCACGCAATTCGGCTTAGAACATTTTCTAATCACACGGTTTTACACCTCAGGTCTATCAGTGATAATATGCATACACAGCTTAGGAAGTCAATGAAACGAGAGGTATTTGATGCTTACCTCACACCAGAAGAATCTTCACAGGCAAGACAAGAAAAACTTGGCTTCGAGAAAACCGCTTTCTTCCTTATACAGCCTTGGGCTGATTCTAGGCAACGTCACACGTCGCTTTCTACGAGTTCCTATTGTTGATGTCTTTGCTCGTCGCCTTAATTTAGCAGCAGAGAAACGGTGTTCTTAATTCACATATTAGAGGCAACGCTTGGTACAATCATAAAGGCAATTTCCACCACTTTCGTATTTACAAAGTAGTATTGCTCCTGTTTACTGCAAATATCATGAACGTATTGCAAGTAACCATGCTGATAGTTGCGCCGGACTTGCGAGGAGTCGTCATCGGAATCAAAGTAAGTGGCTTGATCTTACATTTTTTGTTCTTTCGTGTACTATCCGCACTAGCTTCACTTATTAGTTTTGAATTTACGAAGCTAATACGAACAAGAAAATAAATGAAATTACATTTCGTCCAACGTTAACTGAGGTATTTTATAGACGTCAGTTGAAGACGTAATATTGTTGTCTGGGATTGCCTTAACAGACGCTCGTACCACATCTTACTTGGTGCTATCAGTCGTACTTCATATGGCACAATAATGGTTCAAATGGTCCTGACCACTATCGGACTTAACATCTGAGGTAATCAGTCCCCTAGACTTGGAACTACTTAATCCTAACTAACCTAAGGACATCACACACATCCATGACCGAGGCAGGATTCGAAACTGCGACCGTAGAAGCAACGCAATTTCGGACAGAAGCGCCTAGAACTTACCAGCCACAACGTCCAGCCTCGTATGACAACTTGTCTAGAAGGGGTCCAAGAAGAACCCATCCATCCCCTCGGAAGCGTGAACTGGACCTTTCGTAATCCTTCTGGAAGGCTCGACACATGGAGTCATGTGCCCAAGTCATGTCACACGCTTTGGGTTTTAACGCGTCCTGTCTGTGCATCTGTCTCTACTGACATTGTCGGATACATAGGGTTCTCATGGTTTCAGATTCTCCTCCAGCGTTGCGTATTTTGCATATTTTGGCGACCGCAGTTCTCAGGAACTGACGTATATCATTAATGTTTCAGTAACAGTTGACAGTTGAATGGTACCATGTCTCGTTAATGTGACTAGTTCCTTCAGTTTTTATAATTATTTTAAAGAGTTCGTTGATGTTCTTTGGAGATACATATTATGCTTACCTCATAGCTCTGAAGAAATATGAGTTTTTAGTTCTGAGTGGTAACGTCATCATTCAATGTTTACGTTCTTGTAATGAAGGTGAATCTATAAAGAAAGGTGAAGTATGTGCTTAACTACATCATATGAAGGTTTAATTGCAACAGCCAGCCTTGATGCCATTGTCCATTCGATACGTTGATTCCATCAAGCTATCTGCCGTAAAAGTTGTAGTCGATTCCTTTGTGAGGAAGTAAGTGATGAACATTACAGACAGCGGAAGAATTCAAACGCTACCACCACCAGGACTAGATGTATTACTGGTCTCTCAGAAAGATCGATCATCTGCTAATGACTATTTCTGCGTGAGGACTCTACTGACCCATAATAAACCCGCCGTTTTGCCGATAGAGGCTGAGAGTTATAAGTAGTTCTTCTTTTCGGGAACAATAGATATAAAACGGTGGTTCTCTAAAACAACAAAATGGAATCAACAGATATGTTAAGGAGAATACATTTCGATGCAGTAGCATAGTGGAAAGAACTGCGAGAATACAAACAATAAAGAAAGTCAGATTCGAAAGATGAGGCGGAGTTCAAAGAAATAATGAAATTAATGTGTTTACGTTATTTGAAAGAAAATAGAAACATAATTGCAAGTAATGTATGATCACCGAAGAAAAAATCATTCAATACAAAATATTCATATTTATACACCACATTCTGAAGAGCATTGACACGTTAGGAAGTGTGTCAGAAGTATTTACCATGTGTATTCTTATGTCGTGGTGGATGCACCTTAAATTGCACTGAGGTCATACTTAGAAATACTGCACGGATCCATCTTCTGGAACTTGTGACCAGTCCTACGAGATATCGATTGCGCATGACATCTGTGCAGAGGCGTTATATTGGACTATTCAGTTCCCACTCGTTACAACACCAAAGACTGTTGCAAATTGTGTATTTTTTTTTTGCAACTTTCTTCAGATTTCCGAAGACCTTTCGTTGCCATAGAGAATCCCAATGTTTTCTAATGGAGAGCTAAAATATTTAGGAGGTACATACGGACCGCTGACAAATTATTCGATTCATTGAAATACTACCATAGATGTTACATTCTTAAGCCGTTCTTCGAATCACGTATATTTGAATCTCTTCAAGTAGTTGAGAACTGGGTCATAGAAATTAATTCATCCATTTAAAATAATTGGTGATTCGTTATGTGTCAGAGAAAATAATTATTTGGATACTGTTTGGTATTTAAGCCATCGTACTTTTCCATTTGGAATTTCGGCCTCTTCGAAAGATGCCTTCCAGAATTTGAAGGAAATGTATTACTGAGGCACATTCTGCGCAGGGGACCAGGTATTTGAGTCTTACTTTAAGGGTATTGTTATTAAAACAGGAAAAAAAACTTTTGATGAATCCTACTCACACAGTAAAACAAAATTTTGTACCCTTAATGTGAATTGCATTATAACAATGTGGGTTACGGCAGTCAATTCCTTTTCATTTGTTTGATCAAAAAATTAGTGGACAGTCCGTAAATAAATCTACAAAACTGTTAGTATGGCTTCGACACAGGTGGGTTAATGTACTAAAATAAAGTTCTTACTTCTGTAATTATACGATATGAATGTACACGTTAATGAATGACGTCCGATATCAAACGTTGAGGAACTAACTTTCTAGCGTGAGAAAACCATTACGTCATGATAAAGCAAAGACGAAATGCCGTACGTATGAAACACACATAGAAAGGAAGAAAATGGTGGTAAATGTAGTACACTTGTGAAAAATTTAGGTAATTACGGTTCACAGACGACATCCTGACGGAACGACAGCTTCCAAGAGCGTCCGCATAGGTAGCTGGTGTAATCAGGTAAACACAGCAGTCGTCCTATTTAATGACGTCAGGTCATAGCAATTGTAGATCATCTATCAACCTCAGAAGGAACTTCAATCACAAAGGAACAGATAAATAGCTAAAAAGCTGCCTCTTCTACCACAAGGCATTATGAGTAATTTCTATATCTCTTCCGATGAAAATCCACAATTCAACGAAAAAATCAATCGTTCAAATTCATTCATTTAGCTAACACACCTGTTTATTCAATTTCTGAGCCAGTATTAAAAATCATGCTAACTGATGCCACTGTTACTAAGTTCTACATTGTGTCGCGAGTCCCAACACGCAAGCAGGCTACTGTGGAGTGCTTCCGGTATCTTACTCCAAACTTGAGCATAACATAACAAGGATCTATGACAGCATAATATTTTAAGCGATACTTAAGTATTTGTAAAATTTTCGTAGATCCGTTTGCGCCTGCATTGTAAGTCTTGCTTCATAGCTCAGAAGCAAATTATCTACAAGCGACCTGTAGTAGTATTTCAGAAGTACGTCTTCTGTATTATGAAACACGGACTGATGTCGCTTCTCATCAAACTGTTTTACAGCTCAAGCCTATGAGTGAAAATAACTATCGAAATCCTAGGCAGTCAAATAATCGAGAAATATTTGACGCTTACCTCGCACTAGAAGAGTCTTCACAGGCAAGGCAAGAAGAACTTGGCTACGAGCAAACCGCTTTCTTCGTTAGCTAGCCTCAGACTGTTTCTAGGCAACGGTACACGCTATTTGCTACAAATACCTATTGTTGGCGTAGTCGTTCGGCGACTATGGTCAGCAGTGCAGAGACGGTCTTGTTAAAGCAAACGTTACAATCAGTGCTTGGTTGATGCTATTTGGGATGGTAAATTAAATAGCTACAGCACGGTAAATAATGAAAGAGAATTTCCAAGAATTTCACAATGCCAAAGTGGTATTGGCGTGTTTATAATTATAATAACGAGAGTCGCATCGGGCTTGACAGGATAAACCATTGGTAAAAAAGTCAGTAGTTTCATATATAAGGCAAGTCTTTCATTTTCTAATTTGTTTTCGAATGTCAGTTGACTAAGACTGATAGTTCATTTCTGTTGCGAAATGTCGCAAAACATGCGACCCATAAAATAACTGAACTAAAATTCACTCAAAACTGGTTGTAATATTTATTGAACATTTCTATGTGACCTAACATATTACTACATGGCATCCATAACAGAAACTTAGTAGAGCTTAATCAGTGATGTTAGCCATTACAGGAGTATTTTGTACAGTCATTTAGAGGCAATACATGCACAAAAATACAAAAAATTTGAGCGGAAAGTAATTGAAACTTACCAACTTCCACGTAGATTCACCAAATCATACCTACAGTTACCTCTCATGACCTTGGAGACTCGCATATACTGAAACATGTATCGTAAACTTGTTTTGGGCTGCGTAGTACAAATCTTTATTTTGCTTATATGCTGAGCCACACTACATTGAGAAGTGATGGGACATTGACAAGTATATAAAGAGATGGCTTACATAAGGTATATAACGGCACTGCCTCGGCGGTGCTGTCATTTGTGCTTAGGTGATTCATGCGAAAATGTTTCCGACATGATTACGGCCGCGCGACATTAATAAACATACTTTGAATGCTTAATGATAGAGCTAAACACGTCGAACATTCTGTTTTGGAAATAATTATGGAATTACACGTTACAAGACCCACGGTGTCAGGGGTGTGGCGAATAGACCAAATTTGACGTCGCTGACACCCTTCACTTGACGACCGACAATAGCGGCGTTTATTTGGAGCTGTCGGTGCTAATACAAACGCAACACTTTGTGAAATGAGCGCAGAAAGCAATGTGGGACCCACGACGAACGTATCCATTTGTTCAGTTAGGCAAAATGTGGCTTTTGGGATACGACAGCAGAGACCGACGGAAGTCCCTTTTCTAAAAGATGGTTCAAATGGCTCTGAGCACTATGGGACTTAACGTCAGTGGTCATCAGTCCCCTAGAACTTAGAACTACTTAATCTTCACTAACCTAAGGACATCACACACATCTATGCCCGACGCAGGATTGAAACCTGCGACCGCAGCAGTCCCGCGGTTCCAGACTGAGCGCCTAGAACCGCTAGACCACCGCTGCCGGCTTTCTAAAAGAACTACATCGCTTACAGCCCTCTCCTTTTCATGTCACCATATCAGTTGGACCCTAGAAGACTGGAAACCGTGTGTTCCTCAGGTGTGTCCAGATGTCAGTTGGTAAGAGCTTTTTGTAGGGAAAGGGTGTAGCTCAGACGCCACAAAGCGATGCACCTAAGTAGTCAACAAGGCTCTGCGCAAGCTGATTGTAACTCCATAACGTTGTGGTCCGTGTTTACATGGAACTGACTAGGTCTTCTGATCTAACTGAACCTATAATTGACTGGAAATGTTTAAGTTCGTCTACTTGTGGCCATTTACCGCCTTTCTTGGACTTTATATACCCATGAAAAAGAGACTATGGTAGAGATCTAGTGTAGCTCAGTAAACACAAAGCGATGCACCCAAGCAATCAACAAGGCTCTTCTCAATCTGGTTGTAACTCCATGATGTTGTGGTCTGTGTCTACATGGAACTGATTGTGTTTTCTGGTCTAGCTGCACCTATAATTGACTGAAGATGCTTATTTTCAGCTAGTCGGAGACCATTTGCAGCCATTCGTGGACCTAATATTCCCATGAGAATGCGGAATGTCACCGGGAAACAATTCTTTGCTATTGGTTCGAAGAACATTCTGGAAATTACGAATGAATGATTTCGCCACCCCCATCGTCCGAAATGAAACACATCGAACACGAGGTCAATTAGTAACACTTTCGTAGTTAGTAACAGCTATGAGAAATAAATATACATTCAAATATCTTCCGAAAATACGGATTAATCCATACTAAGCGGTGTAAGCCGACTTAACAAATATAGTTTTCTGACAACTTCGACGGAAAAAAATGAATTGCGGGGAGTTGAAATTAAGATCCATCTGCATGTCAGCGCAAACGTATTGTCACATAATGTCTCTTTCTATAGTTACGAAACTGAGAAGGGAGCCTTGTAGTAATTGTAAACAGACATTTAAAACGCGAGCGAAACACAAACCCATGTACAGTCGAGTAATATTATTGATAAGTATTACCTCCAGACAGTGTATTAAAATAGTACATAGAACTTTTTACGAAGTAAGTTCTAAAATATCCAAAATAGTTTAGTAAATATGTTAAGACACTGTACATAGCTAGGTATGGCAGTGTGATGGGCCGTATCGAATGTTCGTACTCGATTTTTGTCTGTAAGGTGAACTGTACATTACATTGGCTCTTAGATACCCGTGAGATACAATAACTTCACATAAGTTACTAAAAAGTCAGATATAAAAATATCAAAAAATGTTTTGCCTCACCTAACTTCTGGAACCTGTACGCAAAATTGGAATAGAGGTCAACATAAACATCATTTCCGCCCTTTTTAATGCTAATGAGAACCACACATTGCATGTTGTACCACCTTACAGCGAGACCTTCGGGGGTGCTGGTGCAGACTGCTGTACAACCACCAATATCCAGCAGCACGTCATCTTGCATAGAAGGCTGCCTGTATCCGTCGTGGCATATTATCCACAGGTTCATCAAGGCACTGTTGGTCCAGATTGTCCCACTCCTTAACGTTGGTACGGCGTAGATCCCTCAGAATAGTTGGTGGGTCACGTCTTCCATAAACAGCCGGTTTCAATCTATCCCAGGCATGTTCGATAGTGTTCATGTGTGGAAAAGATGTTGGTCACTCTAGTCGAACGATGTCGTTATCTTGAATGAAGTCATTCACTAGATGTTCACGATGGGGGGCGCGAATTGTCGTCCATGAGAAGTAATACCTCAACAATATGCTGCCGATAAGGCTGCACTGTCGATTCGAGGATGGCATTCACGTACCGTACAGCCCTTACGGCACCTTCCATGATCACTAGTGGCGTACGTCGACCCCCCATATTGCAACCCCAAAAAAACAGGAAACCTCCACCTTGCTTCACTCGCTGGACCGTGTGTCTAACAAGTAAGGCGTCAGTCTGACCGCGTTGCGTTCAAACACGTCTCCGACGATTGTCTGGTTGAGGAGAGCTTGATGCCAATCCTGAGCGGTCAATTCGGCATGTTGTTGGGCCGCGCTGCACGGTGTCGTCGGGAGTGAAGCTGAGCATCATGCAGACTATTGCACACAGTGTGAGTCGTGACACGACGTCCTGTGGCTGCACGGAAAGCATCATTCAACATTGTGGCTTTGCTGTCAGCGTTCCTCTGAACCATAATCAGCACGTAGCGGACATCCACTGCAGTAGTATCCCTGGGGGGATTGTGCGAGGCATGTCATCGTCAGTTCCTGTCTCTCTGTATCTCCTCTTGGTACGAAAATTATCGCTTTGGTTCACTCCAAGACGACTGGAGACTTCCCTCGTTCAGAGTGCTTCCTGGCACAAAGTAACAATGCGGACGTGATCGAACCTTGGTATCGACCGTCTAGACATGACTGAACTACAGCCAACACGACACGTGTACCTCTTCCCTGTGGAATGATTGGAACTGGTCGGCTGTCAGACCCCCTCCGTGTAAGACGTTCAGCTTATGCATGGTTGTTTATATCTTTGGGCTGGTATAGGGACATATCTGAACGTCAAACGGATTGTGTCTGTGGTACAAAATCCACAGTGAACATCTGTCTTCAGAAGTTCTGGGAACCGGAGTGACGCAAAACTTTTTTTGACGTATGTAGGACAGACAGAAAATGTATTTTAAAATCTGGATACTGCAGTAAATATGAGAGGCATTCTATCTCACTTATCCTTATTGCGTTTAGAATTATACCTCGTGATAATCCATTATACTCAGTTAATAGTGCGGCAGTAGGAAGCAACGAACGTTATTACACACGAAGGCTCCATTACATAAATTATTGCAACTTACTTATTTAATGTACGACATTAACAGGAAGTATTAAGAAATAACTTGCGATTATACATTTCAGGAATTAGACTTAAAGCTATTATGATCTACTTCTGGAAGTTGACTCTATAATAATACCTAAAATCACGTAATTTGTACTTTAAAATTAAGACTGTGAATTAAAATAGATGCATTTAATCAGAGTTCAGCACCACGTGAAGAAATCATTTTTTAGCAGAGGGAGCAGGATTAATTGTCACTGATAGGTCCTCGATACTTTCATAGAGCGCAGTGTTTGACAATATGATGGATGATTTGTTCTTAGGCTCCCCAAACGGAGGCTGGAGAGTTTCCGAGTCTGCAGTAATGTAACACAGCATTGCTTCTCACCTGAGCAGTTGTTATTCTGTTCAGTCTTGTTCACTTACTTCCCTTCAGATCAAATACTGGCAGACTGGCACATCGATCTCAAAAATCTTGCTGTTTTATTGCGGTATTTCGTATCTTGCCCAGCTCTTCTTTAATGTTAAACTTTTCGTTGTTTCTTTCATCACCGGCCGGCGTGGCCGTGCGGTTCTAGGCGCTACAATCTGGATCCGAGTGACCGCTACGGTCGCAGGTTCGAATCCTGCCTCGGGCATTGATGTGTGTGATGTCCTTTGGTTAGTTAGGTTTAAGCAGTTCTAAGTTCTAGACGACTGATGCAGAGCATAGTGCTCAGAGCCATTTTCTTTCATTACGCCACAGTATTTTGCGTGATGTGTAACTGTCTGGATGAGGGTCATTTAAGATTGTGTAATTTGGAAGGTCTTGGGGGACTGGATGATGCAACTATGTCAGTTCTCGGTTGGTTTCTTCTTGGCGTCGCTGTTGTGGTGGTGAAATGTTACTGATGTTGTGCAGCCAAGGAAACGGTCTGGATTTTTGGGTACCCACGATTCACATTCACATTTGTAGTTTCCTTGTACGAGTACTGTTTTTTTCACACTAGTGCTCATTAGTCAGCTGTTGGGTAGCTAAAATAGTGACAAGAGACAAACATAGACGACAAATAACTTTTGATCCAATGCCGATTATTCACAAGTCAATATTCGAGGGAAGAGAGACACTTTCGTGATGGTCATTGTATTCATATGTAGAAAGAAACAAGTGAATCAGTTGCCACATCTCCGTTTGTGGATGTAGTGTATTCTTGAAAGAAATACACAGCTTCGTAGGACACCTGCACCACTCATTGAAGTAAGTTTAGAAATGAAGAAAAACGTGTGTGAAGCGGCAAGGATTTACGGGACACGCCCTTCCTTTTGGAAAAAACTAGATAGCCAGCGAGCCAGATATCTTGCTGCAGCGCTTGACACACAGTGCTTCGCACGCAACTCTTATCTATGTTGGTCAGAACATGGAGATTAAGGAACCCTGCCCCTAATTCGTTGACTCTGTTGACAGTGCGAGACACATAGAGTTCTTAAGTTATCTTCTCCTCCAGCATTAAGTATTTTGTATACTGATGCTACCAGAATTGTTAGGAATGAGGTGTGCTATAAATGAGTGACAAACAGTTCGACATTATACAGGCAAAAGCGAAATTCGCGCACTCTGGCTTCGCAGCGCGATTCCTCACAAACGAGCTATAAAAAAAGTATTTCTCAAAATTTTGTGTGGGAGCACATCCGGCAGAAAAGACGTTAAAGAGTGACAATCTAGCAACACTGTAACCATATGTATGGTGACTACCTCTGTCAACACTAGTCTGTTGTACTGTGCAGCGGCTGCTGTGTATAGAGTCGAGGGTTAGCATGCAAGAGATCGAGGATTCGATCCTATGTTGACGCATATGTTTTTTATTTGGTGAATGTAGTCCAGGTGGTACGGTATCTGGGATCATAATTGTCTACAGCGATTGCAGCGGGTCCTCTAGAAAACATTTACACTTACATACTACAATCGCAGAATTGGAAGTCTTGTCAGCTTTGGATGAAGCCCTTTCCACATCATGGGCGTGAATTTATTTTCACCAATTCATCTACTAAATGCCAAATCTGAATTTCTTTGTACCCTCCTCCTCCAATGGTCCCATATATTAGTACAAACTATCTTGCCTCTTTCAGGTCCATTACATTTCGTTAATGCCTTACGTCACCAGTAGAACTAACAACGTACTTTGTGAATAATGTCCAAATTATTATTATTATTGTTATTATTATTATTATTTGGATAATCTTAGGCATTATGTCTGGTTAAAATGGTATGTTACGCGGAGCTTGATCAAGCGTGACTTCCTTTTAACTGTACGGTGTATGTTACATTGCATTTAGGAACTTTCGGGTAATTGAACAAGTATCAATAATGACATATTTATGTAGTTGTATATATACAGTTGGATGTAGCTGTATTGTGTCGATGTACTGGTGGATATTGTGTGGTATGACCCCTGTAGTTGATAGTGTAATTGTTATAATGTCAGCTTCATCCTGATTCCACATGTCCTTGACTTCCTCAGCCAGTTGCGTGTATTTTTCAATTTTTTCCCCTATTTTCTTCTGTATATTTGTTGTATTGGGTATGGATATTTCAATTAGTTGTGTTAATTTCTTCTTTTTATTGGTGAGTATGATGTCAGGTTTGTTATGTGGTGTTGTTTTATCTGTTATAATGGTTGTGTTCCAGTATAATTTGTATTCATCGTTCTCCACTACATTTTGTGGTGCATACTTATATGTGGGAACGTGTTGTTTTATTAGTTTATGTTATATGGCAAGTTGTTAATGTATTATTTTTGCTACATCGTCATGTCTTCTGGGGTATTCTGTATTTGCTAGTATTGTACATCCGCTTGTGATGTGGTCTACTGTATCTATTGGTTGTTTGCATAGTCTGCATTAATATTTTGTTTTATTGGGGTCTTTAATAATATGCTTGCTGTAACATCTGGTGTTTATTGTTTGATCCAGTATTGCAATCATGAATCCTTCCATCTCAATGTATATATTGTTTTTTCTTAGCCATGTGTCTTGATCGATGTGTGGCTGTGTTAGATGATACAGGTACTTGCCATGTAGTGTTTTATTTTTCTAATTTACTTTCTTCGTATCTGTTGATGTTACGTGATATAAAGGGTGAACAAATGATTATGAAACTGCAATGGTGTCGCCTATGTATTTATAGGTGTATTTGCTTTGTGTATTTTGCTAATTTTTGATCGTTCTATAAAGAATTTTCCTAAATTGTCTACCTGTCCATAATGAAGGTTTTTTATGTCGATAAATCTCCTTCCTCCTTCCTTTCTGCTTTATGTAAATCTTTCTGTTGCTGAATGTGTGTGATGTATTTTATAGTTGTGGCATTGCGGTCGTGAAACTGTATTGAGTGTTTCACGGTCTGTGTTTCTCCATTTCACTACTCCAAATGAGTAGGTCAGTATTGGTATATCATAAGTATTTATAGCTTTTGTCTTGTTTCTTGCTGTCAATTCTGTTTTCAGTATTTTTGTTTGTCTTTGTCTATATTTTTCTTTTGTTCTTCATTAATATTTGTATTATCTATTCTTTTATTTTGTCTGTATCCTAGATATTTATAGGCATCTGTTTTTTTAATCGCTTCTATGCAGTCACTGAGGTTATCCAATATGTAATCTTCCTTTTTAGTGTGGTTTCCCATGACTATGCTATTTTTCTTACATTTGACTGTTCCAAAAGCCATATTTATATCATTGCTTGTCTTTTCCAATAGCCAAATTTATATCATTGCTAAATACTTCTGTTATCTTTAGTAACTGGTTGAGTTGTTGATTTGTTGCTGCCATTACTTTTAGATCATCCATGTATACCAAGTGTGTGATTTTGTGTTGGTATATTCCAGTAATGTTGTATCTATAATTTGTATTGTTTAGCATGTTGGATAGTGGGTTCAGAGCAAGGCAGAACCAGAAAGGACTTAATGAATCTCCTTGATATATTCCATACTTGATCTGTATTGGCTGTGATGTGATATTATTTGAATTTGTTTGGATATGAAGTGTGGTTTTCCAATTTTTCATTACTGTATTTATGAACTGTATCAATTTAGGATCTACTTCGTATATTTCCAATATTTGTAGTAACCATGAGTGTGGTACACTATCAAAAGCTTTTTGGTAATCAATGTATGGCTAGTCTAGCGACCTTTGTTTAGTTTTAGCTTGATATGTCACCTCTGCATCTATTATCAGTTGCTCTTTACATGCCCGTGCTCCTTTGCAACAGCCTTTTTGTTCTTCATTTATAATTTTGTTCTGTGTTGTATGTGAGATTAATTTCTGTCTAATGACTGAAGTTAATATTTTTTATATTGTTGTGTCTGCTTGATCTTTATATTTCAGATACATAATTCCATGTGTAAGTGTATCGGGGAATGTGTATGGGTCTGCAATGTAACTGTTAAATAATTCAGTTAGATGTGAATGTGTTGAGGTGAACTTCCTTGGCCAGAAATTTGCTACTTTATCTTTTCCTGGATCTTTCCAATTGTGCATAGAATTAATTGCTTGGGTGACTTCATGTTCCAAAATTATCACTTCAGGGATTTGTGTTATCAACTTGTATGTGTCTGTTTCTGCCTGTACCCACCATGCATATCTGTTATGTTGCACTTGGTTTGACCATATGTTGCTCCAGAAATGTTCCACATCTGTTATGTTTGGTGGATTGTCTGTTCTAATGTGTGTGTCGTCTATTATCTGGTAAAATCTCTTATGGTTTCTGTTGAATGTTTGGTTTTGTTTCCTTCTATTTTCACTTTTTTGTCTCTTCTAAGTCGTTTGGTCAATGGTTGTAATTTCTGCTTCTTTTCATGTAATTGCTGTGTCGCTTCTTGTTGTGAGCTTTTACCTAACCTTTTTGTTTTTTGTCAGATTTTTCATTTCTTATAAATTGTGTTAGCTGTCCAATGTCTTTTCTCAGTTTTTCTATTCTGATCTATAGCCTGTGTTGCCATGCTGGTTTTGTGGGTTCCTTCTGTGTGTTGGTTGGTTCTGATCTCTGCCTAGTGTGTATATTTAGTATAGTGAGTGCTCCTATATAAACCAGTAGTTGTAACTCTCCCATAGTTGTATTTTCATTTATTTTGTTGTGTATGATTGTGTTGATAGTTGTTATTGACGTTACGACTTTTAGGTTATTTGGTGGTCTATGCAAGAATGGTCTAATATCTGTATTTGTGTCTTTGTACCCTATAGATGTCAGCTGAAATTTTTCTTCTATATCTAGCATGTGTGTAACTTCGTGTTCTATTTGTGCTTGTTCTGGTGGCTGTCTGAAGATTTCGTTTTTCTCTGATTGTTTAATTGATGTGTTTTGTTCTTGGTTTGTTTGCTCTGGGATATTTGAGACCATTCCCGTATTTTCTTCTTCTCCTGACTGCATATTATTTTGTTCCAGTATTTGTTGTACTTGTTGTTTGATGTTTTCTAATTCTGACTGGGTGTCCTGTTAGTTCTGATTATTACACGGATCTGATCAGAAAGTCGTTGTTCCGTTAAAAATTTTAATTCTGGGTATCTGGTAATAAATGTTGTGTATTCTTATGATCTGTATCCAGTTGTGTGGGTTCTAAGTTTGTTGCTTGGTAATAACAGAACATGAGGTGTCGGTTAACTTCATCTGACCCTCTCATCCTCTGTCTTTGTTTTCCTTCTAGGGTGGTTGCAGGAAGCATATCCTGCAAAACACCACTATTTGGATTTAAATCGTTTTCCGTGTGGCTAGCAGTGTCGTTACCATTGTGGACGGGCATAGTGTTCAAGCGTCGTCCTCGACTATGACAGCGCTTGTCCGAGGCTTCATTAGTTCTGTCCTGAACCAACTAATCACCCTAAAACGGGGGGTTAGCCCCATTAGTGGTTGGTTCTTTTGTCACCTTTTACGACTGGAAGAACATACCGGAGGCCTATACTTTTCCCGGGCCTCCACGGTATTATTATTATTATTATTATTATTATTATTGTTCTGTCGATAGGATTGTGGAAACATCGCGTCTATTTCCGTTAGGGTAACAGTGTAATTCGGAACCGAACATTTCACACTTAGCGGTGTCGGGATGAATCATACAGAACAGTGTCTGTCAGAGGGTGCTGTGCATTAGGTACAATATAGCATAGGACTGACAGCGTGTTTATACTGTATGCGCTGTCCACGGGACAGGGACTAGTTGCGAGCGGTGTAACGCTCCCGTGACAGACTCCAATGTACATGCTTACACATATGAAATTTTCTCATTGTAAATCTCTAAATCAGAGTGGCAGACATATGGCATAGACAAACGATGAATGTGTGGATATGCTTCCGGTGCTTGGGGCATCTGATAACCGGACTGGTGTTGCCACTCGTGAATATGAGGCTAGATATCGCCGTCGACGCCATCCAGGAAAAAGAGGGTTTTGTCATCTGGAGCTGCGCCTTCGGGAGTCAGGTTCTCTCCTTCCACCATCGTGTGACAGAGGTCATGCACTTACTCGCCGTTATTCAGCTACTGAGGAAGCTATTCTGGGGTTATAGACCAAGAACACCTGCGAAGTACACGTAGCGTAGCAAAACACCTGCGTGTCTTGCAAATCACGGTCGTTAACATGCTGCACGAGTATGGACTACACCCCTATCATTATCCTTTCACACAACAGCTGCATCCTGCAACATCGCCATCAGCGGATGCAATTCTGTCAATGGTTCCAACGACAACAGGAAGCCAACGATGACTTAGTTAACACCGTAATATGGTTTGATGAACCAGCATTCACTTGTGAGGGTGTCTTGAATATGCACAATGCCCATCATTGGTGTGAGGTTAACCCACACATCACCCATGACTGTGGATATCAATTTCGCTTTGTTATCAACGTCTATGCCAGAGTACTGGGCGACAGGTGTTTGGGCCCCAACATGTTGCCAAACCGGCTGACTGCACGAAGGTATTACTCAATCCTCGCGAACTATCTGCCTTAGGAGCTGAACGATTTTTCACTACATATTCGGCGAAGGATATGGTTCCAACATGATCGTGCACCTCCACACTCTGTAATTACTGTGTGACAGTATTTGGACAGAACATTTCCAGGGTAATGTCTTGGACGTAGTGGTTCAGTTGTATGCCCACCGCTGTTATCTGACCTAAATCCCCTTGAGTTCTTCCTGCGGGGACACCTGAAGGAGCACAAATACACTACTCTGCCAACGAATGTGGAAGAATTGGTTGTGCGTGAGTGTTCATGCTGCTCTTGTTACTGTGGATGCACCTTTGGTGCGAAGGGACCACACCTGTATGTTGCAGTAAGTTGCGCAATATTTGGACGTGGAAGGAAGTTGCTTTGAGCTTCTGTTGTTCTGAGGAAACGTATTCTGTTGTGAAGCTTATGTGATCAATAATATGGACACTATTATTGTCACAGGTTGCTACTGTGCTCGGACTGAGCGCTCTTATTACATGTAGTATAAATGACAAGTAGATGTTGTGTTAGCGTACTGTGCTGTAACCTTTGGCATTTCGAAACTGAAATAGTTTTTGTAGATATTCTGTCCTATGGCAGGTCAATTGTTTCAACTGTGTATTGCTTATTTGTCTAAACACGTATTTGTAATGTTCAGCGTTACAAAATATCTTCAAATTAGGATACTCATGACACAAGAAATGATGTATATTACAGAATAAAGTGGAAGAAAGAGATTAGCAAATTAAAAACAAAAAAATACGTCGCACCTCACGATCGAACCCTCGACTTCCTGCGTGCTAACCCTTAACGCGGCACCAGCTTCACAATACAAGAGATTTGTCCTGGCATAGGCAGACACCATACATGTGGTTACAGTGTTGCCAGATTGCCACTCTTTACCGTCATTTTTGTGCCCGATGTACTCACCAAACTAAATTTTGGGAGAGACATTTTTTATCGCTGCCATGTGGCAAGTCGCACTGCAAATCCCGTGTGTGCGAATTTCGCTTCACCCTGTATGTTACGATGTTTTATAATACGTTTAGTAGCTTAAATTTTTAATTTACAACAGAAGTTTTTTTGGGTCTGTCGAAAATTCTGGGACACCCACCTTCTGTTTTCGTCGTGCGGGAAATAAACTAATAATTCTTAATTCTGAGGCAAAGCAACGTCAACTGAAACTTTAGATTCCAGTAACGAAGATGATTCTACATAAAATGGTGTTTAGAGCTCTTAACTACATCGCATGAAGAATTAAAGCAATCAAACAGCATTGATTCCAGTGTCCATTCCATGTAGTCCATCCATCCGGCTATTGGGTCTGGCAAGCAAAATGTTTTAGTAAATCGCTAGGGAACTAATGTAATTTGTCAGTTTACCGATCGACACTGAAGACAGGGAAAAGATCCGAAGGATTTCGCCATCTGGACTAAATGTACGAGCTGTGTCTGGTAAGGTCAGGAAATAGTTGCAAAAAATGTAGCAGGCATGAGTTACAAACAAAATACCTTTAATGGCCTTCATAATTTCTACCATCAGCTGCAATACACGCTGTTGGAAACTATCACCAAACGCTTCTTGTTGAATCGTGGGAAGCCACAAGACCACGCATTGATGGATATCCGCAACGGCTGCGTACATCCGTCAACAATAGAGCACATATTGTATTTGCTTATCTTCAGCTCTCATTCTAAAACACAGCCACAGATCGTCCGCAAGCGCCGGTACATTCGTACCACTGCAAAATAGAGCAACGCATTCACATGAAGTACTGTTTAAAAATAGAGAAAGAGTCAGCAGAGACATGGAATGTTGATTCAAGTGTACGGTGTTGAAGCAGTGAGTGAAAAGTGTGTGTCTGAGTAGTCTAAACACGTCAGAGACTGGAAGGACTTTGTCGACCATGAGCCGTGTGCAAATTAACATGAACCATCCCAGTCGACATCGAACGAGTGCGATGGATGCTTGCTGAGGTTCAGCCGCTATCCTTGAGAATGAGAGCTGAAGATTTGAAAAGACAATGCAAGCAATGTATTCACGAGTTTTCACAAACATGTGGCCATGGTGCTTAAAGCGCTTCTGCAAGAACAGTCCCCAACAGCATTACAAATGACATCAGATATGCGTTGTAGCTAGTGGTGATCATTTTGAAGGCCAGGACGGGCATTCTATTTGTAGCTCTTGTACCCTTTGTTTTTATGGGACCTTTTAGTGAACTTTCCAGACTTCGTCTGAACCACCATGAAAAATAAAAGAACATATCAGTCAGGTTAAATGTAAGTTGCAGCTACGTACCTGTTGAGTAGTGGCTAAGTAGAGAGCATGTATCAGCTATAAGGAATATACTTAATTCTGTGAGATATGATATAAATATTCTCCATCAAACTGTTCTTTTGTTATCTGCTTCATTACCCAGAACAAAATCTTTAATTACCACATGTATAAGAAAGTAAACACTTGAAACACTTTATTACTCTATTTCTCTGAAAGAAGACGAAATTACTGACTTCAGTTTTGTGTGGTTCTGGTTAATTTTTTCGGTGTGCTACTTACAAACATGCTGAAGTCCGAATCCAAGATGGCGTTGTGTACTAAGTTTCAAATGATAAAACATTAAAAAATACGATTCCTCACGTATATGTAATACAGAATCGTGTTATTTCAGATTCAGGTTCAATTCCATTCACTTCAAAAATTGGTGGATAACAGTCCTCGAATTTAAAAATCTCGCTAGCACAGCTGCACAAAATTTAAACTCTGGCAACTCTCGTGTCGAAATCTAAACTATTCCCCTGTGTTATCATCGTCTAAACAATCGTCAACCTGAGTTTGGAAATGACTCGTTTTTTCACTTGAACTAACCAGCTTCGTCTAGCAGGCTGGGGACATAGCTGGCTTTCCAATGCACCAGAAAATTGCCGACTTCTGTGTCGACATTCTCTACACCGCTTGAACTGTAGGCTGCGATGGCGGGGTTGGGGAGGGAGTACCCCATGCAAACTGCTGCCCCACAATACAGAATAAACTATAATCCAGATATTTTACTTATTTATTTATTCGAATAAAGCTTTTGGATGATTCGATAAATTAAATTCGGTCTTGCTTCTTTGTGTTTAATTTTCGTTGGTCCCGGAGTTCCATTATTCTTTGGGAGTGTCGTTCCTTTTCTCCTTGAATCCACTTTCTTTCTTTTCCAGACCTCCTTCTTTCCTAGAATCATGATCTTATGTTGCTTCTCTTAAAAGTATTGTGTGATCTATTAAGTCATTTACAATCCCTGTGTTTTCCATGTGTTTCTCAATTCCGTTGAACCATGTGTGTTTGAGTTTGCAGTTGTTCAGTAAATTGATAATCTGTAGTCTTCTTTTCCACATTGTATCAGATGGCTTTCCCATTTTCATATAGAGCTGTCTGTTTGATCTTAATTTTGCATTCAATATTGCTAGTACTTCTACGTCCCAGTAATTCCCTTAGAACACTTCTTTCAACTTTCTACAATTTTTCGAGATCCCCAAATCTTGTTAGTTTAAGGGATTTTGATGCCTGCAATGTTTCAGGCCTGACCACTCGTTGGTAGTGTCTCAGGTTTCTCTTCGAAGAAGTTTTTGTTTTGGATGTTTTTTGTCAAGATCTTATATGTCGGCGGCAAGAAGGAGAGACCTCTATGATAGTTAGGATCAGTTATGCAGTGTCTGTATTAGTGCCGACGTCGATTCTCATAGTAAGCTGTTTCTCCAATTTTCATTAATGATTTCTTTTAGACATAAACTAAAGTTGTCACTAGAGGTTACCTGTAAATCAGCAGCCATATTGTTTTCTCCCGACGTTTTGTTATTTTTAATTTGCTTTTGTGATTTCCCTGATTTCCTCTCATGTTGGTAGCTACGAGTCTGATTGTATTTGGATTACGTTATCAAAATTAATTTTTCCTTTCGTGGATCGCAGTTGTGTAGTTCTGTGAAGTCCTCAGTGTCATTACATACAATTTTCGGTGTTCTTGTATCTATGAACTGTAAATTTGGTGATGTGTACTTCATTAAATTGCTCTTCAATGTCTTATGAAAGTTCGTTTCGTTGTTCATCTTAAAGTGTGACTCAGATGACTTTAACTGATCTATTATATGTTGTACTGTGATATTTCTGATATCTTACAACGCATGTTTTCTCGCTTCTATATAATTTTTCCTTTTACTTTCATTTCTTTCATTTGTGTTCTAGTCATTCAAAGTTTGTTGTCTCTTCGCAGTTAGTTCATCACTGTCATAGTATCACCAAGTAAGTTTCCATTTCTTTCTAAAAGGCATAATGTCTGCTGCAGGCTCAGTAATCTCTTTTTTAAGTTGTTCCCAAAATTTAGGTATTCTTTTCCCAACTTCATTTAGTAACAATGTTATCTATGTGACTTATGTATCCAGTCAACTCCAAAAATTTAAAATATCATGTTCTCAAAACTTTGGCCTAATCTAAAGACTAACTAGCTACTAAAAGTGTGGAAAGAATTCATGTTACTTATGAGTAGTTTGCAGAGACAATATAGATAGCCGAACTTGATGGCCAAGCGGTTCTAGGCGCTCCAATCTGGAACCGCGCCACCGCTATTGTCCCAGTTTCAAATACTGCCTCGGGCATGGGTGTGTGACGTCCGTAGGTTAGTTAGGTATAAGTAGTTCTGAGTTCTAGAGGACTGATGACCTCAGACGTTAAGTCCCATGGTGCTCAGAGTCATTTGAACCATTAGAGCTAGGTTTATAGAGTAACAGTACTTACTGAACTACACTGCATTTAATGTGTGTTTTATTTTAGTTTTTGGAATTACTTACAATCAAGATAAATGAAGTCAGTAAGCGTAGAACCTAAGCATGCCCTAATGTCTGGTGAAGAGATTTCCCATATCTTTGCACCTCCTCTTACGGCGCCATAACTGCTTACCTAATGCCCATTCCCCGGTTTCAGTGAGACTGGCCTTCTTACAGCAATACAATGCAGCTCCATCCTTTCATGAGCTACTTTTAAACTATTTTGGGGGCATTTACAATCAGTACATATCCGTGCAGCGTCCCTTTCATCCTCGAGCAGGGCGATTAGCGACCATAAATGCCCTCTGGGGCGTTAGGCTTAAAGGCTATCACAAGACTATCAGTTGGCTCTTTGTGCTCTTCGTGTACCATAGTATTAAAGACAAATCCCAACCACAAAAAGGGACTATCCAGTATAGCAAGGTCGTCATGACGAAACGCAATCGAAGCTACTCACAAATTTTAATTCACACATTCCGCAATTGAATCTTTCAGGTAATGTGGAGCAGTGGTACTGTGGGCAACCGCCACTTAAGAACAGAAAGTGCCAAAGGCAGCAGACGTAAACGTTGGTGCATTTCGAGAAATGTATATTAAACATGTTTTCTTTGACACCTGCATTATATAACAAAGTGAAATATATTTCCAAGATTGCTTAGGCAATAAAAGTATGATTATTTCCTATATTATGGTATTTGAAAATAGCCAATGCTCAAAATCATGACCGTACAGTTTCGTAAACGATCTTGACAGTCAAATAGTAGAAATTTTATTCAAAAGTTTTAGCAAGTATAATAAGCTGTGTTGATAAACGGGGAGCACTGTTTATGTGAAGGAAGAACTTTTTCGTCCTGTTGAGGCTTAGTGTAATTCATGTCATAGCAGTATTTTTCATCCACCTGTAATTGGGTATTCTTAAATTTTTCCTCTTGAATTAATTCTGTTACAAAGTCTTTCAGAAATTGTTGTAGTTCAATTTTTAATTGCCGGGAAAGTTGTCAAGATGAATGTTGTTGATTTTCTTTAATGGTGGTTTTTAAACAAAAGTGTAAAATGTTTTGGAGAAATGTATCATATCCACCTCAGCCTAGCCCTTCCATGCACTTCTTTCATAACACTGTGGTAGCAGAGCGTGGTTAGAGAGTAGCGAGTTGTGTGCGCTGTTTGGAATAGACTATTTAGACTAATTTCATATAGCGTAAATTTCTTGTTACTGCTGTGTTCCAACATGGGAGGTTCCCAGTGTCGAGGAGGTGTGGAGAGAAGAGTTTATTTAACATGTTAAAGATTGATGGCAATGACATGATGGGCCATGTGCTCGAGGTGGTCTCTGTCCATTTGGTGTTGCACTTTCCTGGGTCCTGCCAGACTTGCAAAAAGCAGAGGTGAACGATCTCCAGCATTAAGAATGCTTCAGAAGAGTTGGTTCGCTAACGTTGAGGAGATTACAGAACGGAAATTACACACAGTTATATATAATTCGAGCCCACATTTTTCATTGTGATATCAGAGTTCTGGTTCTGTGCAGTGTATATTAGCACAAGTGGGGAAGTTGTCCAAAGTAAAATTAAGCACACTCTGCAGTCAACATATGAGAGCAAACTCGTCATGTTTTCCATGCTACAGCTATAGCTGATGTGGTTGGCAAGTTGTCAACACCATAGGTTGTCGCGTGCTATAGGTATGGCTGATGTGGTTGGCAAGTTGTCAACCCCATAGGTTGTCGCGTGACGGTAATATATTGTCGGTAGACGCTACCAAGGAAGTGCACAGGGCTTTTTGTTACTACTTTGGAACTGATTGGTGTAGGTGAATTATTTGAGTTAATTACTGAAGATTAACACTTGTTGAGTCCCTTGATAGATCGGAGTTTCCAGCAGGCTTTGTCTGAGGCCACGCAGTGCAGACTATCATTAATGAATTCTGGGAGCTAATTCGTCAAAATATTCTACATGCCCTTGCTGGACATAAGATAACCGGCAAGCGTTATTTTGAGATGCATCGACATGAAGAACAGTTAGAATGGCTTAGCAAATTCTTCTTGGGCGTCCACCAATTCAGGTCCTTAAAATCCCACGAGCTTTCGACCTACCTCTCTCAGCCATTGTCGAATTATGCGTTACTCATGTATCGCCGTGGTCTCGCCGTCAAATAGCCGCGTTGCCAACTGTGACGTCATTGGTGCTCTGTCCCAGTCCAAATACGGTAATACATTTGAAGTACCTCACGCATGTGGAAGTTCAGGAAGATATTATGAATTCACACCACTGCGAGCCCACGCTAACGTGCTGCTAGAATGTTATACTAATAGAATAAAAGACATCGCTAGAAGCTTGTGTTTGTGTTCTAGCGAAAAGCAAGTAGTTGAAAATATCCTTGAAAGAGTGCATCCTAGGAACCACTTTCGAGTGCTGTTTTGTGACTAGCCACAAATCTTAAGCCATTTAGAAGTTTTAGTGCTTCGTATGTAGAATTTAAAGTGTACTCACCAAAGTAGATGGAACGTTGTGGTCCTAGTTGGCAGAAAGCATCACATAATAAATGAAGCCGGAGTCGGCATCTTCCAGTTATAAAATTTTTAATAGTAAAGTGTGTGAACGCGTAGCAAGGGACTATACATGAGAGGGAAGCATATGCGATAGCTGACGGTATATTAAGGGAGTACCACTAATGCCATTTTAAGTATTATTGGTATTCCTAGAGGCCGAGTCCGCTTTACTAATTTCACTACATATAGGGAGCCTGTTAGTGCAGTTCTCGATACAGGAAATTCTATTTCATTGATCATTGAAGGGTGGGCGTCAACTTATTATGACTGGTGTTAACCGCCGCATGCGTCAAAGATATGAAAGTCGCCGCTACTGCGCTAGTCATAGATAAGATGTATATAGCAAAGATAAACATATAAGCGCAGAGTCCAAACAAAATAGTTCTGCTGCGAATCCATCGTGCTTGTAAATAAATAATTAATCTTTAAAAGTGGTAACATCGGTCGGAAGTGAAGATGCAGAAATTCTTTTCGGACGAAAGTGTGTTATAAGAGGTTTCCAAATATTGTCAAGATGAAATCCTTCGTCACAGTTTAGCAGGTTGTCGGCTAGTTGAATTTCTACAGCTTCCTTAACGCTTTCAATCCTCAGTAGCTTTGTATCACGTGACTCTCCGTATAAATAGGCACGCGCAAACGCTATGAACTCAGTCTCTGACACGTCTTGAAGATGGCTGGGAGGTTTCAAGCCGAAATATTTCAAGAAGAATTGTCGCTGTCCCGAGTGCACGCCCGAAAGATGACGGAACATTATGTCCGCCGGGAAAACTTCAAGAATTACTATCGTCCTTGTTCAGATGTTTTTAGGCATTCCTCTGACCCATAGTTAAATAACTTTGTGGAGCCTTTGCACGAGACAGTACTCTTACAGCTTATATACGAATTTCTTTAGCTGTAACCCTGTCCACACTACGAATGGCTGTTCTCCACTGACTATTAATTCTTCCGGCACCACTCACGGGCTAATGGCAAAATTTCCACCCTTCCAAGCAGTGATCGTTCGTCGTCAGATATCGAACGTTCGGATGAATTGATAACCATGCGGAAAGGGTCTAAATGGTAAATCCTCTTATTAAGTTGCAAGTTAGGAAATTCCTTCTTCTGTCTAGTAGACGTTGTCAACATATGCTTCCTAATAGAATAGTGCGACAGGCTGTCAATTCTATCCCAGTCACAGCTACACAATCTATTTCTGATAGTAATATTGAGAGTCATTAACTTACAGTCTGTGCTTGCCAGGTCCCGGCGCGTCTGCTGAATCCCTTCTCGTAGTAAAGCCTCTTCCGTCCGTTTGAAAATCTGGTGCACCTTGGGCGAGCTGCATAGTCGCGTTAATCCTCAAAAACTTCGGAACAACAGTGACCAGTATGGAACGTGACAGAAATGTGAGAGAACACAAAACCATCATTCTTTTCTTCCAGAGACCTTCCATGCATCGCACATTTATTGAAAATTTCATATCCATCAACGAGCGTCTGTGTCCTATCGGGGTTAGTGACACAGGTAAATGCTGTATGTGTGCGAACGTAGGTGCTCTGCATCACAGGTTTAATAGTAGTGATCACCTAGCAATCTGGTCCTAGACCAAGTAGTAGCTGACTTCCCTCCCTCGCTCTGTTCAAGCTAAGTAGACCATTGATATAATTCTGCGGACGAAAACTTCCCACAGTTACAAAGTCCTCCGTACGGTTTGATGACAGTGAGAAAGATGTCCAGCCATAGCTACACTGGAGAACACTCCACCGATGGTCTCTGCAGGCCCCAAGCTGGTGGCAGAAGACAACTCGTGTTGACACTTGGCAGCAAACGGTAGGCATCTTCTTATTGTTGTTGTTGTCTTCAGTCCTGAGACTGGTTTGATGCAGCTCTCCATGCTACTCTATCCTGTGCAAGCTGCTTCATCTCCCAGTACCTACTGCAACCTACATCCTTCTGAATCTGCTTAGTGTACTCATCTCTCGGTCTCCCTCTACGATTTTTACCCTCCACGCTGCCCTCCAATGCTAAATTTGTGATCCCTTGATGCCTCAAAACATGTCCTACCAACCGATCCCTTCTTCTAGTCAAGTTGTGCCACAAACTTCTCTTCTCCCCAATCCTATTCAATACCTCCTCATTAGTTACGTGATCTGTCCACCTTATCTTCAGTATTCTTCTGTAGCACCACATTTCGAAAGCTTCTATTCTCTTCTTGTCCAAACTAGTTATCGTCCATGTTTCACTTCCATACATGGCTACACTCCAAACAAATACTTTCAGAAACGACTTCCTGATACATAAATCTATATTCGATGTTAACAAATTTCTCTTCTTCAGAAACGCTTTCCTTGCCATTGCCAGTCTACATTTTATATCCTCTCTACTTCGACCATCATCAGTTATTTTACTTCCTAAATAGCAAAACTCCTTTACTACTTTAAGTGTCTCATTTCCTAATCTAATTCCCTCAGCATCACCCGATTTAATTTGACTACATTCCATTATCCTCGATTTGCTTTTGTTAATGTTCATCTTATATCCTCCTTTCAAGACACTGTCCATTCCGTTCAACTGCTCTTCCAAGTCCTTTGCCGTCTCTGACAGAATTACAATGTCATCGGCGAACCTCAAAGTTTTTACTTCGTCTCCATGAATTTTAATACCTACTCCAAATTTTTCTTTTGTTTCCTTTACTGCTTGCTCAATATACAGATTGAATAACATCGGGGAGAGGCTACAACCCTGTCTCACTCCTTTCCCAACCACTGCTTCCCTTTCATGCCCCTCGACTCTTATCACTGCCATCTGGTTTCTGTACAAATTATAAATAGCCTTTCGCTCCCTGTATTTTACCCCTGCCACCTTTAGAATTTGAAAAAGAGTATTCCAGTCAACATTGTCAAAAGCTTTCTCTAAGTCTACAAATGCTAGAAACGTAGGTTTGCCTTTTCTTAATCTTTCTTCTAAGATAAGTCGTAAGGTCAGTATTGCCTCACGTGTTCCAACATTTCGACGGAATCCAAACTGATCCTCCCCAAGGTCTGCATCTACCAGTTTTTCCATTCGTCTGTAAAGAATTTGCGTTAGTATTTTGCAGCCGTGGCTTATTAAACTGATAGTTCGGTAATTTTCACATCTGTCAGCACCTGCTTTCTTTGGGATTGGAATTATTATATTCTTCTTGAAGTCTGAGGGTATTTCGCCTGTCTCATACATCTTGCTCACCAGCTCGTAGAGTTTTGTCATGACTGGCTCTCCCAAGGCCGTCAGTAGTTCTAATGGAATGTTGTCTACTCCGGGGGCCTTGTTTCGACTCAGGTCTTTCAGTGCTCTGTCAAACACTTCACGCAGTATCGTATCTCCCATTTCGTCTTCATCTACATCCTCTTCTATTTCCATAATATTGTCCTCAAGTACATCGCCCTTGTATAAACCTTCTATATACTCCTTCCACCTTTCTGCCTTCGCTTCTTTGCTTAGAACTGGGCTGCCATCTGAGCTCTTGATATTCATACACGTGGTTCTCTTCTCTCCAAAGGTCTCTTTAATTTTCCTGTAGGCAGTATCTATCTTACCCCTAGTGAGATAAGCTTCTACATCCTTACATTTGTCCTCTAGCCATCCCTGTTTAGCCATTTTGCACTTCCTGTCGATCTCATTTTTGAGACGTTTGTATTCCTTTTTGCCTGCTTCATTTACTGCATTTTTATATTTTCTCCTTTCATCAATTAAATTCAATATTTCTTCTGTTACCCAAGGATTTCTAGCAGCCCTCATCTTTGTACCTACTTTATCCTCTGCTGCCTTCACTACTACATCCCTCAGAGCTACCCATTCTTCTCCTACTGTATTTCTTTCCCCTATTCCTGTCAATTGTTCCCTTATGCTCTCTCTGAAACTCTGTACTACCTCTGGTTCTTTCAGTTTATCCAGGTCCCATCTCCTTAATTTCCCACATTTTTGCAGTTTCTTCAGTTTTAATCTACAGGTCATAACCAATAGATTGTGGTCAGAGTCCACATCTGCCCCTGGAAATGTCTTACAACTTAAAACCTGGTTCCTAAATCTCTGTCTTACCATTATATAATCTATCTGATACCTTTTAGTATCTCCAGGGTTCTTCCACGTATACAACCTTCTTTCATGATTCTTAAACCAAGTGTTAGCTATGATTAAGCTGTGCTCTGTGCAAAATTCTACTAGGCGGCTTCCTCTTTCATTTCTTAGCCCCAATCCATATTCACCTACGATGTTTCCTTCTCTCCCTTTTCCTACACTCGAATTCCAGTCACCCATTACTATTAAATTTTCGTCACCCTTCACTATCTGAATAATTTCTTTTATTTCATCGTACATTTCTTCAATTTCTTCATCATCTGCAGAGCTAGTTGGCATATAAACTTGTACTACTGTAGTAGGTGTGGGCTTCGTATCTATCTTGGCCACAATAATGCGTTCACTATGCTGTTTGTAGTAGCTTACCCGCATTCCTATTTTCCTATTCATTATTAAACCTACTCCTGCATTACCCCTATTTGATTTTGTGTTTATAACCCTGTAGTCACCTGACCAGAAGTCTTGTTCCTCCTGCCACCGAACTTCACTAATTCCCACTATATCTAACTTTAACCTATCCATTTCCCTTTTTAAATTTTCTAACCTACCTGCCCGATTAAGGGATCTGACATTCCACGCTCCGATCCGTAGAACGCCAGTTTTCTTTCTCCTGATAACGACATCCTCCTGAGTAGTCCCCGCCCGGAGATCCGAATGGGGGACTATTTTACCTCCGGAATTTTTTTACCCAAGAGGATGCCATCATCATTTAATCATACAGTAAAGCTGCATGTCCTCGGGAAAAATTACGGCTGTAGTTTCCCCTTGCTTTCAGCCGTTCGCAGTACCAGCACAGCAAGGCCGTTTTGGTTAATGTTGCAAGGCCAAATCAGTCAATCATCCAGACTGTTGCCCCTGCAACTACTGAAAAGGCTGCTGCCCCTCTTCAGGAACCACACGTTTGTCTGGCCTCTCAACAGATACCCCTCCGTTGTGGTTGCACCTACGGTACGGCCATCTGTATCGCTGAGGCACGCAAGCCTCCCCACCAACGGCAAGGTCCATGGTTCATGGGGGGAGGCATCTTCTTATAGGAGCCCCATACTCACAGTCCTTCAACAGCGCCGCCAAACGGTACAATGGGCAGAGACGTGCGTAGCAGTGGCAACTTCAGTGTTATCACAAAGGACTTTTAAACTAAAAAAAAACGTTTATTAATGTGTAGCTTAGAGCCTCTGTTAGGAAGCATTGCTAGTACTAGATTCCAGACAGAATATTAAAAAGGAGACGAGTGTTGCTCGTGTCTTAAGGTTTTGTGTGGTGTCCGGAATTCTTTTCAAAATCCTTGGTGTGAGATCTTAATGTGTCACCGAGTGGCTGGGTCACGTATTATTTCTACGTCGTCATCCAGCCTCCGTTATTTGTCACTTTTTAACAGCGACTTTACTGGTATTTTATCCATCATTATTTTTAGTCATCCCTCTGTGTCACGCTGGGGTTTTATTATGGCCTTTCCTGAGCCTCACTTTCTTGTGACTGCTTTACATTGCCTGTGGTGGGATCACAGGTAGTTTTCCAGTTTCTTGATTTTCCGCCATACGTTGCGAAAATCACCTTCGGTCTGACATTTCTGCAAGAGCGCTGATGAACGTGCTGTCCCCAAGTTAGACACAAAACATCACTGCGACGAGAAACTTCTCACGATCATGATATTTCAGAGTAAAAATTAGTCGAACTGCGATTATTTTACAAAGGATCAAAAACCGTTGATACAGTAGCTTTTGAATTTGATTGTGGCGTTTATGCCACTCGGTACCGTGTACCATACACAAAGATATCTTTAGAAGTTAGTGTAAAAAAAGCGGTAGCATTGAACATCTTCTGTGGAGGGCGACCGGCGTGAGAGATGGGGATAATTGGCAGATGATAGTTGGAGTGGGGCCAGAGATGTGCTGTGAGTGTAAACAACTGTGACGCTGTGTGACTGCGGGCAAGAGGTGGTGGCAATGGCTGTTTTACACGTTTGGCTGGGCAGTGCCGATGGTGGCAGCTGACTCTGGGAACTGCGATTTGTGGCTCTTAAGTTTGAATGAAGTACCCTTGAGCAGAGGCAATGTGGCCTCGTCCATGACTGAAATTTGTGCTTACTGACAACAAATAACTCAGCATTCACCAGGTACCATTGTTGTGTACACTGAATAGAGAAGAAGCACACACGTTAGTGGAGTTTCAGGACATATTAATTTGTTTTGTTGTTTTGTTTTGTTATTGTAATACGTTCATACATGTAGTGAGCAGCTGTATTTTCTGCGTGTGCGTATGGCGATGATATCGTTTGGGACACAATATTTATTGTAGTATTGTGCAGTATGTTTCAGACGTGCACGGCATCAAGTTTCTGAACTATCATACAATTGTTTCAATGGCTCTGAGCACTGTGGGACTTAACTTCTGAGGTCATCAGTCCTCTAGAACTTAGAACTACTTAAAGCTAACTAACCTAAGGACATCACACACATCCATGCCCAAGGTAGGATTCGAACCTGCGACCATAGCGGTCGCGCGGTTCCAGACTGTGTCGCCTAGAACCGCTCGTCCACTCCGGCCGCCCTGAACAATCATAGCCGTGAATGGTACAAAGGAGTGGTCTTTTTTACTATGTACTAAGGCTATTTATCTGTCGTGGCTGCCAATTTCTTAAAAAATGAATGTTTGTTTGCCATTTACCATCAATTAATCGGGTATGTTTAGGCTAGTTCTTCGTAAGTTTTGAGGGTAAGCCACTAGCTGATTTGGGTGAGTCATATGTGCTACGCTTCGGGGCTGTGTTTTCATACGCAGGCGCCACGCAATCGTCATTATTACATGTGTTCACTGGCTGTGTCATTACTTGTTTGCGTTGAGACACATTTTCCTCCACATGACTTTTTCACATACTGTTGTGCCTCATTCATTTCAAAGGTGGAATACCACAAAATTGTTCATCTTTTGTTGCGGTCACATACTGAAATCTCGCAACGTCAGTAGCAGCAATCCGTTACTATATGGCTGTATTCGACACTGTTGTTACTTATAGTGTTGGGTCACTTACTTTTCTCAAACTTAAAAAGGGCTGTGAGTTATCGCTGTCCATAAGGTGTTGTTGTTGTCGTTGTTGCTGTCTTTAGTACTCAGACTGATTTCATGCAGCTCTCCACTCTACTCTATTCTGTGCAAATTTCATCTCCGAATAGATACTACTACATGCTTCCTTCTTACCTGCTTAGTGTATTCATATATTGGTCTCTCACATTTTGCCCTCCACGTATCCCTCCAATACAAAGTTGTATATCCCTTGGTGCCTCAGAATGTATCCTATCAACTGATCGCTTCTTTAAGACAAGTTGTACCACAAATTCCTTTTCTCCCAAATTTTATTCAGTACTTCCTCATTAGTTACATGATGTACCCATCTAATCTTCAGCATTCTGCGGTCGCAGTACATTTCGAAAGCTTCTATTATCTTCTTGTTTAATCTGGCCAACCTCCATACAAATACTTTGAGATTGGAATTCCTGACACTTAAATCTATACATGATATTCTCTTCTTTAGTAAAGCTTTCTTTGCATTAGCCATTCTGCATTATGTATCCTGTCTACTTCGATCATCAGCAGTGATTTTGCCTCCCAAATAGCAAACCTCATAGATTATTTTAAGTGTCTCATTTCCTAATCTAATACACTCAACATCAGCTGACGTAATTCGATTGCACTCCATTATCTTTGTTTTCCCTTAGTTGATACTTATATTATATCCTTCTTAGAAAACAATGTCTATTCCGTTTCACTGCTCTTCCAGGTCCTTTGCCTGTCTCTCAGAAAATTATAAAGCATCAGCAAATCTCAACGTTTTAATTCCTTCTCAGTGGATCTTAATTCATAATTTTCCTTCTGTTTCTTCTATTACTTGATCAATATGCAGATCGAATAACATGGGGGATATGCTACAACCCTGTCTCATTCTTCCTTCTCAAACACTGCTTCCCTTTCTGCCCCTCGACCCTTATGACTGCCATTTGGTCTCTGTACAAATTGTAAGTAGCCTTCCACTCCCTGAATGTCAACCATGCCACCCTCAGAATTTAAAGAATGTATTACAGTTAACATTGTCAAAAGCTTCCTCTAAGTTTATTAATACTAGAAAAGTGGGTTTGCCTTTCCTTAACTTCTTAGATAATTCGTATGGTCAGCATTATCTCACGTGTTCCAACATTTCTACGGAATTCAAACTGATCATCCCCGAGGCTGGCTTCTATCAGTTATTCCATTCGTCTGTTAAGAATACGTGTTAATATATTGAAACTGTGACTTGCTAAACGGATAGTTCGGTAATTTTCGCTCCTGCCACCACCTGCTTGCTTTGGGATTGGAATTATTATATTCTTCTTGAAGTCTGTGGGTATTTCGCCGGTGTCATACATGTCGCACACCAGAAGGGTTTTGTCAGTGCTGGCTCAACCAAGGCCATCAGTAGTTCAAATGTAAAGTTGTCTACTCCCGGGTCTTGTTATGACTTAGCTCTTCCATTGCTATGTCAAATTCTTCATGCAACATCATACACCAATTTCATCTTGATATACATCCTCAAGTATATCGCTCTTGCATATACCATCTATACATCACTTCTACTTTTCTGCTTTCCTTTCCTTGCTTAGAACTGCTTTCCCATCTGAACTCTTTATTTTCATGCAGGTGGGTCTCTTTTCTCCAAATGTCTCTTTAATTTTCCTGTAGGCATTATCTATATTACCCTTAGTGATTTATGCCTGTGCGACCTTACATTTGACCTCGAGCTTGTCTTGCTGAGCCATTTTGCACTTTCTGTTGAGGTCATTTTTCTGTGGTTGTTATTCGTTTTCACCTGTTTCATTTACTGCATTTTTACTTTCACCTTTCATCAACGAAATTCAATATCTCGTCTGTTACTCAAGGATGTCTAATGACCTACATCTTTTTACTGCTTGATCCTCTGCTGCCCTCACATTTCTTAAACCTACCCATTCTTCTCTTACTGTGTTTCTTGTACTGCAGTTGTCAATCTTTCCCTAATGCTAGATCTGAAGGTCTTCACAACCTCTTATCTCCGCAGATTCCTACCTTCTTCCAGTTTTTCGGTTTCAATATCCAATTGATAACCATGAATTGTGGTCAGTCCACATCTGCCCCCGGAAATGTCTTAAGATTTAAAACCTTGTTCGTAAATCAATGTCTTACATTATACTATCTATCTGAAAGCTTCCAATGTCTCCATGTCCATTCCATGTATACAATCGTCTGTCATGATTCTTAAACTGAGTGTTAGCTACTATTAGGTTAGGCAAATGTAAAATTCTTCCATGCGGCTTTCTCTTTCATTCCTCACCTTCACTCTACATTCAAGTACCACTTTTCCATCTGCTCCATGTTCTAATATCGAATTCCAGCACGCATTACTATTAAATTTTCTTCTCCCATAATTAACTCAATATTTTATCGCATCATATATTTCTTCAATCACTTCATCTGCAGAGGTAGATGGCATATAAACTTGTACTACTATGTACGCGTGGGTTTCTTTTCTACCTTGATTACAATAATGCATTCACTATGCTCTAAGTAGTAGCTTATCCGCCGTCCTATTCATTTTAAATCTATTATTAAACATGCACCTGCATTGCCCCAATCCGAATTTGTATTTATAACACTGTATTCAGCTGACCAGAGCTCTTTCTGCTCGTGATATCGATCTTCACTAATTGCCACTATGTCTAACTTTAATTTATCCATTTCCCTTTTTAGATTTTCTAACCTACATGCCCGATTAAGCTATCTGACATTCCGTGCTCTGATCTGTAGACTGCCCGTTTTTTTCTCTCTTGATAGCGACGTCGTCCTGATAGACCCCACCTGGAGATCGAAATTGGGGATCTTACACCTCCGGAATACTTTTCCCAAGATGACGCCATCATCATTCGTCCATACAATAAAGCCGAATACGCTCGGGAAATGTTACGTCTGTAGATTCCCTTTGCTTTCAGTCGTTCATAGTACCATGACAGCAAGGCATTTCCAGCTGACGTTACAAGGACAAGTCAGTCGGAAATATGGAAGCGTCCGATCCCCCCCGTGTGCTTTGACCCATGACTTAACTAATATGGCGGAAACGACCATAACCCACGATTCCAATATGGCGCATATATATTCGTTACATACACATTATGAGGACGAAAATACATCAAAAAAAACACACACACGTTCCACAAAAAGCCTAATCGCACTAACGGGACAAGCACCAGAAATAGGGGATTTTGGGTGAGGACAAACTAAATATAAACAAACTTAGATACCCACCCCCATACAAAACCAAGCAAAACGACGGAAAAAATCGACATCCCAAAACTCCCCAAATACCACTAAACACACTATCATCTGGAATTGCACACCTCCCTTACCTATATAGCTCAGAAACATCTTCCGATAGCAATACCAACATTCACAGCCACACATTGGGAACGAAAACTTCCCTTGATCTGTTATCATTACATCTCCACATACAGCCGTCGCTGACCCGAGACGCCGGAACTTTAAGTAAGCCTCATTTCTTTACGACAACGAAATCTTAGCCGACAACCGAAAACTGTTGACCGTGTCAGTCATATACATACCTACCAAAGACACAAAGAAAACAATGTACCAAAATTCATTCACGACGCCACACTAGCAAACTAAACCAAAAACATCACCTAAGACACCAGCAGAGAGAATCACCGATGGCGTCAAAACGACACATACAAACACGCCACTCTCACAAACTAAATTCCGCGCCGTCGTGACGTCACACACCACAACAGCCTTATGTCACGGGTCAAAGCCGACGGGTGGGATCGGACGCTTCGGTCGACCTGTCAGTCAATCATCGAGACTGTTGCCCTGCAAGTACTGCAAATGGTGCTACCCTTCTTCAGGGATCAAACATTTGTTTGGCCTCTCCGCAGATACTCCTCCGTCGTAGTTGCACCTACAGTACAGCTATCTGTATTGCTGAGGCTGACAAGCCTCCCAAACAGTGGTAACGTTCGTGGTTCATAGGGAGGTGTTGGGGGAGGGATAAGGTTTTCCAGAAGGGAAAATTGCCTCTGATGTATCTCTTCTTGAGGTAACCAGCATTATCAACCTCATCTAGTGGGCGGCTAAAAACATTAAAATAATATACTGTTCCCCTTACATACCAAAAATAGATACAGGTAACTGTCTGATTGTTTATCCCCTAATATAAAGAACCATTTGGCCGTTATTTTAAGTGACTATTACCGGCTACTCCCTGTCTGTTGCACTGATTGCTTGAAGTAAGTTGTCACCCTACCAGCTCACATCTGTTTAGATTTAGATTACATAAGTAAATTTAAGATTGGTCTTAAAGACAGTTTAGTTGTCCTGGAAGTTGTTTCTTCCGGTTGTAAATCGGGACTAAGGCCCATATGACAGTTGCTTGTTACTCGAGATACTTGTTAGGACTTAATCGCAGACGACTTAGCTCTTTAGCACCCTCCATCATACGTCAACACAACATCGTAGGACATCATTACCTCTGAAATGTATTACTTAATTTTTCCCATTGATACATTCGATGCTGGCTGTAGGCACTTTACAGCAGTGGTGTAGGTCCTTTATGCCGTTTTTTTTTTCGGTACGAGCGTGTATCTGTGTTTGATTAATTGCCATGATATTCTATTTAAAACTTAGATCTCTGTAGTCAAGGACAAAGTTGCACTACCGTGACTCTTGGAGAGAAAATGTTTACTTGACTCGATAGCTTGGAACTGCATTCTGCCTTCTGCCTAATTAGTTATATAATAATACTGGTTCATGCACAAACATCACAAGCCCACCAACTGGACAGTGCTTTTCAGAGAATAGATGCAACTGTACATATGTATTACATTTAAAATCGAAATTTCTGATACGACTGAAATGGGGACGTGTGTATTGCCAACTATATCTTGGAACAGAACAGCTTGAACTTTTAATGTGACAAAGTATCCAAATATAAGCGGTCTATCTATAGATGAACTTTGGCATTTTGCTGAAGACGGGGGAGCGGGAATGAAAGAAAGCATACAATTCACAGAATGTAAACGAAATAAAACAATTTATAACATCTAAAATCCAAATGAAACTGGTGTAATCTTGACAATAACTGATAGTCAAGCAATCTTAGGAAAAGCATTAATTCGAGAGGCCCATTTCGTTCGCATAGTTGGTCACACCTATTTCCACTAACAAGTACTACACGAAGAAAGAGGTGCAAAATAAAGAAAAACAGATAAAGATGCTGACATTTGATTTTTACTTTATACCCTACTGGATTGTTTTTAGGGTTGTCACATACCTCCCAGTAGAGAAATAGGTTATTTACTTCCCATGATATTTATCAGCATACAATGTAATAGCCGAAATATATAATCTAACTCACGTGCAGTCTCTAAATGCTCCTGATTTGTCTACTGTAATGACGAAAACTTCGTCATAGTCACTTAATTGAGATGGTATCGTTGAACGAGAATTCTCTGGATATAGTAATATTCAGAAAAAACTTTTTTAGTAGTTTCATGTTAAGAAGGTTGATAATCGTGGATACTCATTTTGCTGTGTAAGAAGACTCAAGCACCCTACACGTGAAACACGATAAATGTTTGCGGCCACAAGAACACACAACTTTGTGCATCATAATATATGAACGTAAGTTTATTTTATTAATTTGGCACTCCATAGCTGCAATATGTTTAATGAAAGATGTATTTAGATAGCTACGTCATCAGCAGCTGTCAGAAATTTTACTAAATTACCTCACTTTTCGGCCAAAGAGTGAACATCGTCATGACACTGCATTTATAGCATTTCTTTATCTGCTATTATGTCTCATCGTATGTACAAATGCTTCTTTCTTGTTATTATATCTGTCACTAATACACATGCCCTATGTGGATACATAACTTAGAAAGACTTTGTCGGTAGATGATGGTGAGGCTGTATCAATATGCATCCCGAAAACCTAATAAGTACTACATGCACTACTAACATAATGTAGTGGACCGTGCCCTTATTCCTCAACGTTTCCGAGTATTGGAAATGCTGATGCAAATACTGTCTTATTCAGATATTATTTATATTCCTGTTTTTGGTTTCTTTCTGCCTGTTTTTGCTCGTTTTGGCTTGTTGGCATGTTTATTTGGCTTGTTTACTTGGCTAGTTTGTTTGGCTTGTTTACTTGGCTAGTTTTTGTGGCTAGTTTGTTTGGCTAGTTTGTTTGGCTAGTATGTTTGGCTAGTTTGTTTGGCCAGTCTGTTTGGCCAGTCTGTTTGGCTAGTCTGTTTGGCTAGTCTGTTTGGCTAATATGTTTGGTTAGTAAGTTTGGCTAGTATGTTTGGCTAGTTTGTTTGGCTAGCTTGTTTCGCTAGTTTGTTTGGCTTGGCTCGCTTTTTTGGTTGGTTTTTTGGTTCGCTTTTTCAACTCGTTTTTTTTTGCTCAGTTTTTTTTGTCTTGTTCGACTTTCACCAATGTTTGTAGAATGGACGAAAAATATGGGTACAATACATGCTGAACTGTGATAGCGCAACTGAATTTCGAGGAAATACTTCTTTAAAAGGGCTTATAATTAACTTATTATGAAAATTATGTTTAACACAATCTGCATCATGGTTTGCGAACTGCTGCTATTTTCTACAATAAAAAATTGCTCAGTAGGTGCTTAAAATTTGGTTTATTGCCAAAAATTTGCATAATCAACTCATTAGATTTTCACTTGTACTTTAGTAAACTGGGCCCCACGTAACAGGCTCTGATGTGGCGTTAACTCGGAAATGTTACTGCAGCGAATTTCCCTCGATGTGTGCCAGAATAAAGTTCAGGACACTAACACCCCACTTCACGTCACCAAATAATTCAAACACTTTGAAACTGCCGACCCGCCGCCGATCTCACCCTGGTTTCTGCATCCTTCAAGAAATTCTGCATCAGTAGGCTGAAGCATGATTTCAAGCAGCGTGACTTCACCGATTTGTGAACCTACGAAAGAAGATAAACGGTATTGTAATAATGACATAATTTTATCAACTTATTATTTAGTGCTAACAAGTGAAATTGTTGGAATATAATATTAAAAACGTTTGTTGTATGAGCTATCCCCGCTAGCAATCGAAAAACTTAGTTGTCAGTACAGATTTGTAACAGTAAGAAGTTTTGTGGTCTCTCAAATTAAAGACTGATTTGTGAGACGGTGTTCTTACACCTGACATGTTCCTTAGTTATCGTACATAATACGATCGATAAGGTGGCACTAATAGTTTAAGTGCTGCATCCTACAGGAAAAAGTTCAGAGTCAGTAATTTATTTTCTAAACTTCGGTGACCCGAAAATGATTCAAATCCGAATAGCGAAATACAGTTCTTCCGTTTAACAGTAACAACTTAACTTCATAGCACTACAGTTCTATGAAGGCCTTCCCGACCTGTATCTGAATGTTTGAAATATTACAATGTGGTAACGAGTGTCTTGGTTATACAAAACAAGTGTTGTATAGGTTATAGGTAGGTATCATTCGCTAATAAAAACTAATGTTTGGCATACTTACATCAATAATGCTGCTGGCAATCAAGAACCGAACTTGCCAATACCGATCCACGGCATATTTGTAGAACACTGGAAGAAGGTGCCAGTATATATCATCGGATAGTTTCTTAGATTTAAACAAGGCGATTAAAAGCTTTGTCGCCTCCAAGCGAAGCCCAATCTGTAACAATTAACGTAGGTTGTAGAAATTGATTTACTACTGTATGTCGTAGTTAAGGAAAGTATGTGGATAACAAATATCGTTATGTACCTTATCTTCCAGAAACGTCTCCAAAATAGGCACAAGGTGTGAAGCATAGAATGTGACATCAACTTCTTCAGCTATATCAGTGAACATAGACAGTGCCATTCTACGCACTAGCAAATCATCATCAACACACAGGCGATGATATATTTCACCTAGGTGTTCTGGAAAAGAAAGAAACATGAAAACAACTTGATTTTAATATAATAATTGGCTACAGAGGTGTAATTTTCGATTAGATTCGAAAATTCTGTTCGTCAAATTTGGTTAACTACCTCTTACTGTGGGAGTAGCACGTCCATAAATGGTGCACAGATCCCTGCATGCCAATAGCCGGGACGTACTCCTTTCTTCTGCCACTAACTTTTCTATATTCGCGACAGCGTCCTCATAGATCTGCGCTGTCAAGTCACTGCCGTCACTGATCGTTGATTTGTGCTCATATACTTCTCCAAGAGTACACTCATACCAAGTGGGCGCCTGAAAAAAAAATGGTCATTAAGTGAATCGAACACTGAATATCAGATAATTTTTCAACATCTATATACAAGTGTGATAACCCAGATAAATTCTAGATCCTCGAAAAATTACTGACTGTCATTCACAACACAAACCGGATTGGCCATTAGAACACAAGCAATCGTGTGCCTTGATTGCAGAGTTTTTGCTAATTTTTGTTTTGCTAAGCAGTAACGTGTAATACAACATGCCATAAGGTGTTCAAAAATGTCCGAAAGTTAATCTATTAACCTTTATTGCTGCATAATCTTACAAATTTCTGAACAGATGATTCTGATGCCTCTGATATTCCTATGGATTGTCTGTTAAAATGAGGGTGTCAGATAGTTGAAATGAAACGCAGTGAAGACCTTTATCATCGTCTATGCTCCGCTAACAAAAATTTTATCGGAAGATAACCGTTCCGTTTGTTTAGAAGTCTAAGATGTGCGCGTACGTGGAGAGTGCACACGCCTGCACATTTAGGCTATTCAAGCATGAGAGTGTATTACGAGAATTATTACTGGCAAATATTTACTTCCGTATTTAATTCTTGATCCTATTATAGAAATACGAGTTAGGGAGATATGATTTTGCACTTTATATCAAACGTTAACTTGATATAGTATGTAAGACACGACTTTTACCGAAGTATGACTGTTGTCGCGCAAGCGTTGTGACATACCTCTTCAGGCAGCGAGGCACCGCACCAATGGGACATCGCGATGTTCATGCCCGGGTCGCAGATCATCTCGTCATCGTCGTCATCATAGAAGGGCTGCCTACGCCTGAGGAACACCCAGAGACAGCATCCTCCTTTCTTGCACAGCAAACTCCGCAACATACTCCGAAACATCTGTGAAAACAGAGGCATGTATCACAAGCTGTGTAATGGCGTAAAACGTTGATTTCTTCTATTAGGCTGCAGATTACTTTGCCTCATATCATTTCAAAGCAGGCGAGATGAGTGCCGAATCTCTGAGAAATAACTAGAGCGAGTGACATTGTTTGCCTCTTAGAAATCAGTAACGGAAAATATCGTGATGTAGGTCAGTCGACTGTCACAACTGCATGATTATTGCGATTGTTAATTTCCATACCAAAAAGTGTGCAGATCATAGAGAAACCGTGCCTCTCCTCCTCTAGAAATTTTCTACCTGTGTGCAAGAATAGATACTTCCTAACAAAAAATTAGGGTTGTATCTATTAATTTGATGTCATTTTCACCTTTAGCGGACGTAAGATTTAACGTGCTTAAAGTGATTCTGTTAATACTGTCAACGGCATACGTACATGTTGTAAGAAAAATTATACATGTTTCTTTTCTTCGATGGCATTACGCATGGAGGGCAGGTACTTAGAACATTGTTATGACGTCTGGACAAATTTTAAGTGATCAGAGTTTGTCGCAAAGATTGCAAGACACCCATAAACTAAAATGAGAGTAATTAAACGACCGTAACGGTAATCCAGACTCCCTGGTAACAGTACCTTACGGCGAATACCTACAATCATACCGTTTGTAACTAAAGTTAAGCGAAACTGGAATTATTAAACACAGGTCTGGAACATTAAATTATTGTCTGTGACTGTGTCTGGAGTTGTTTCACAAATTTAATCATGGCTCCTAATCACCTTTCTTGATGCCTGCGAACTTACTATACTAAACAAGGACGACCACCTGTTAGAAATTGTCGCAAAAGTAATGTATATAATTTTTTACATTTATTGCATTTTTCAGCCTTGGCTCACTCAAATTAAATAAATACCGGTATCGTCAGATCGTCATCAGACGACTTCTTTAATAAGACGTGCGATAGGAGTAGTGAATATCGATGAACTATTCACAAAATAAAAGTAACTTCTATATGAAGATACTTGAATGCGTTTCGTAGTCAGTCGTCCAAGGACAACGGAAATGGACCGTTGCTGTGTGACGTACTGAACTGCGTACTTACGTGGATGGATGTGAACCTGAGTTAGTAAATTAGTTTACTTTTACTTGAATAACCGCATTTGTCTTTCCTTAAAACAGATCTCCCTAATGAATATTTGTAACTGGAAACCAGTTGTGACGCTATCTGAGCGACCAGAGATTGAAAAATAAAATAGATTTTGTCCAAGTGGGGTAACGTTTTGCTCCCTAACACAATTCACATCGAGTAGTTAAAAATCTTTTCTGTCTCATTTAAGATGAGGAATGGGTTTCTCTGTGCAAATAGCTCAGAAATTCATTTATTGTAGTTTGTATCGCCAAAGTTTTTATCTTTGATATGGTTGCAAAAGATTACATTTGTTGACTTCCGTCTACTGTACAATCATGTGTACTCTTGCTTTTTCATTGCATTGAATGTCAAAGTCAGTCTGTAGATTTCAACAACCTGTAACACGGTTCTAGGGTTTGATTATTCATTTCACTGCCTCCAATATACACTACATGATGAACGGAGTCAGCTGACGTTATTATCCTCTGTACAATTTTGTTTCTAAAATCGATTGGGGTTTACTGCACTCTTTTTCTGTTAACTGCAAGATCTGAAAATCATGTGCCACTCGCTCACTGTGGAATCATGTGACAGTAATCCCGTGATGAACACAAGCATTAGAGCTGTTGTGTTCCTATTTCTACTTGGAAGGGTCCCAGAAAATTTGTATTAATATGAACACACTAACATCTCATCTCAATTTGAAAATGGAAATGTATGATTATTGGGCATCCATAACCATACAAAGACTTGGAGTCCTTTGTGAAAACATGTTATTTTCGTCAGTACGAGAACTAGTTTTAAACAATATTGAATTGGCGTAATATACTGAAACGCTGAAAAACTTTAAAGAAGTATTTTTGCCCTTTTGACAAATTCTTTGGGTGTTATTTTCGTGAAGTTGCTATAAAAACTCAGATGTGCGAGTTATATCAGTCTATTCCTTTTAATTAGTTTCCTCGGAGCAATGAAAAAAATCTGAAGAACTGTTTTGGAGAAGTGGTGGTATGACAGCATGGCTCCGACACAGGGTTTGATATTGCATTACTTACGTTACAGCACTAAAATACAGTTATCACTTTATCGCTAACTTATTGTAATTATTTCATTAATTCAAAATGCGATATGAATAATCACAGAGATGAAGTGTGTCTAATATAATAGATGGCGGAAGTACGTTTTAATGTGGGTAAAACCCTACGACGTGATAATGAAAGAAAACGAAATATCATATGTATCTGACAAATGTGAAAAGGGAGATTATTAAGAAAGAGAATGTAATGGTTGAGCAATGTTTATATAGCTACAACCCCTAGAGGAGCCAACCTGTCACGTAGTAAAGCAGCTACAGCCTCAGAATGATGTTTTAAACATGTTTAATCAGAAATGAATGTACACTACCTCGATGACTGACTCTACCGTCGCAAAGCATGACGACAAATTTTGCCGCAGTTCGGTACAGAACTGAAAATGATTCTGATACAGAATCGTAATTAATATGTTTTACGACAGAGACACTCAGAATGGCATAATAACTGGTGTCGTGATTACCTACGTCAATTTGACACTTCAGTATACGTACGTTTCCTAGTTTGCAGCTGAAATTATGGCATCTGATATCACTTGCACTAAATTCCAAATGTGTCGCGATTCTCAACATGCAACACGAATGCTTTGGTTGCCACAACTTACCCTAACATTACAGATAACTAAGACTGTAGTATTTTAAGTGATAGGTAATTATTTATTAAATTTTCACACATTCGTAAAAGCGTAAATTTTTGGTTTCTACAAAAAACTCAAAAGAAAACACTAATTTATCTATGTGCGATTTGGAACTGAGCATTCAGAACTATGTGTCTTGCTTCACGCAATTCGGCTTAGAACATTTTCTAATCACACGGTTTTACACCTCAGGTCTATCAGTGAGAATATGCATACACAGCTTAGGAAGGCAATGAAACGAGAGGTATCTGATGCTTACCTCACACCAGAAGAATCTTCACAGGCAAGACAAGAAAAACTTGGCTACGAGAAAACCGCTTTCTTCCTTATACAGCCTTGGGCTGATTCTAGGCAACGTCACACGTCGCTTTCTACGAGTTCCTATTGTTGATGTCTTTGCTCGTCGCCTTAATTTAGCAGTAGAGAAACGGTCTTGTTAATTCACATATTAGAGGAAACGCTTGGTACAATCATAAAGGCAATTTCCGCCACTTTCGTATTTCCAAAGTAGTATTGCTCCTGTTTACTGCTAATATCATGAACGTATTGCAAGTAACCATGCTGATAGTTGCACCGGACTTGCGAGAAGTCGTCATCGGAATGAAAGTAAGTGGCTTGATCTTACATTTTTGTATTCTTTCGTGTACTATTCGCACTAGCTTCACATATTCGTTTTGAATTTACGAAGCTAATACGAACGAGAAAATAAATGAAATTATATTTCGTCCAAAGGTAACTGAGGTATTTTATAGACGTCAGTTGAAGACGTAATATTGTTGTCTGTGATTGACTTAAGAGACGCTCGTACCACATCTTACTTGGTGCTATCAGTCATACTTCATATGGCACAATAATGGTTCAAATGGTTCTGAGCACTATGGGACTTAACATCTGAGGTAATCAGTCCCCTAGACTTGGAACTACTTAAACCTAACTAACCTAAGGACATCACACACATCCATGCCCGTGGCAGGATTCGAACTGCGACCGTAGCAGCAACACGTTTCCGGACTGAAGCGCCTAGAACCTATCAGCCACAACGTCAAGCTTCGTATGACAACTCGTCTAGAAGAGGTCCAAGCAGAACCCATCCATCCTCTCGGAAGCGTGAACTGGACCTTGCGTAATACTTCTGGAATGCTCGACACATGTCGTCATGTGCCCAAGTCATGTCACACGCTTTGGGTTTAAACGCGTCCTGTCTGTGCATCTGTCTCTACTGACCTTGTCGGATACATAGGGTTCTCATGGTTTCAGATTCTCCTCCAGTGTTGCGTGTTTTGCATATTATGGCGACCACCGTTCTCAGGAACTGACGTATGTCATAAATGTGTCAGTAACAGTTTACAGTTGAATGTTACCATGTCTCGTTAATGTAATTAGTTCCTTCAGTTTTTATAATTTTTTAAAGAGTTCGTTGATGTTCCATGGAGATACATTTTATGTGTATCTCGTAGCTCTGAAGAAATAAGAGTTTTTAGTTCTGAGTGGTAACGTCATCATTCATTCTTTACGTTCTTGTAATGAAGGTGAATCTCTAAACAAAGGTGAAGTATGTGCTTAACTACATCATATGAAGGTTTAATCGCAACAACCTGCTTTGATGCCATTGTCCATTCGTTGATTCCATCAATCTATCTGACGTAAAAGTTGTAGTCGATTCCTTTGTGAGGAAGTAAGTGATGAACACTACAGACAGCGGAAGAATTCAAACGCTACCACCACCAGGACTAAATGTATTACTGGTCTCAGAAAGATCGATCATCTGCTAATGACTATTTCTGCGTGAGGACTCTACTGACCCATAATCAACACGCCGTTTGGCCGATAGAGGCTGAGAGTTATAAGTAGTTCTTCTTTTCGGGAACAATAGATATAAAGCGGTGGTTCTCTAAACCAACTCAGTGGAGTCAACTGAAATGTTAAGGTACATACATTGCGATGCAGTAGCATAGTGGAAAGAACTGCGAGAATACGAACAAGAAAGAAAATCAGATTCGAAAGATGAGGCGTATTTCAAAAAGAAATATTGAAATTAATGTGTTTACGTTACTTGAAAGAAGATTAGAAACATAATTGCGAGTAATGTATGATCACCAAAGAAAAAAAATTCAATACAAAACATTCATATTTATACACCACATTCTGAAGAGCATTTACACGTTCGGAAGTGTGTCAGAAGTATTTGCCATGTGTATTCTTATGTCGTGGTGGATGCACATTAAATTGCACTGAGGTCATACTTAGAAATACTGCACGGATCCATCTTCTGCAACTTGTGACCAGTCCTACGAGATATCGATTGCGCATGACATCTGTGCAGAGGCGTTATATTGGATTATTCAGTTCTCACTCGTTCCACTTCCAAAGACTGTTTCAAATTGTGTTTTTTTTTGCAACTTTCTTCAGTTTTCCGAAGACCTTTCGTTGCCATAGAGAATCCCATTGTTTTCTAACGGAGAGCTAAAATATTTAGGAGCTACATACGGACCGCTGGCAGTTAGAAATTATACGATTCATTGAAATACTACGATAGATGTTACATTCTTAAGCCGTTCTTCGAATCACATATATTTGAATCTCTTAAAGTAGTGGAGAACTGGGTCATAAAAATTAATTCATCCATTTAAAATAATTGGTGTTTCGTTATGTGTCAGAGAAAACTATCTCCAAATAATTATTTGGATACTGTTTGGTATTTAAGCCATCGTACTTTTCCATTTGGAATGTCGTCCTCTTCGAAAGATACCTTCCAGAATGTGAAGGAAATATATTACTGTGGCACATTCTGCGCGGGGGCCAGGTATTTGAGGCTTACTTTAAGGGTATTGTTATTAATACAGGAAAGAAAACTTTTGATGAATCTTCCTCACACAGTAAAACAAAATTTTGTATCCTTAATGTAAAATGCATTACATTCGAAATCAGAAGCGTATTTTTGAATCACATACGTAATCATAAAAAAAGTTAGGGCTGCTTATTGTAAGCAAGTTCTGTTCTTTTTTGCAATATTGTATCGAAATGTTATACGAAAGTGCTTAGAAAAATTTAAAAAGAAATAGTTAACTTTGAGCAGCACCTTCAGTTGTTATTTTCCCATTTTGAATTTGCCAAAATAATGCAGCAATGTGGGTTACGCAGTCGATTCCTTTTCATTTGTTTAATCAAAAAATTAGTGGACTGTCCGGAAACAAATCTACAATCTGTTAGTATGGCTTAGACACAGGTGAGTTATTGTACTAAAATAAAGTTCTTACTTCAGTAATTATACGATATGAATGTACACGTTAATGAATGACGTCCGATATCAAACGTTGAGGAACTAACTTTCTAGCGTGAGAAAACCATTACGTCATGATAAAGCAAAGCGAAATGCCGTACGTAAGAAACACACATAGAAAGGAAGAAAATGGTGATAAATGTAGTACACTTGTGAAAAATGTTGGTAATTACGGTTCACAGACGACATCCTGACGGAACGATAGCTTCCAAGAACGTCCGTATAGTTAGCTGGTGTAATCAGGTAAACACATCAGTTGTCCTACTTAATAACGTAAGGTTTTAGCAATAGTAGATTATCTATCAACCACCTCAGGAGAAACTTCAATCAGAAACGAACGGATAAGTACCTAAAAAGCTGCCTCTTCTACCACAAAGCATTATGAATAATTTCTATATCTCTTCCGAACAAAATCTACAATTCAACGAAAAAACAATCGTCCAAATTCATTCATGTAGCTAACACACCTGTTTACTCAATTTCTGAGCCAGTAGCAAAAATAATGCTAATTGATGCCACTTTTAATAAATTCTGCATTGTGTTGCGTGTCCCAACACGCAAACATGCTACTTTGGAGTGCTTCCGGTATCTAACTCCAAACTTGAGCATAACATAACAAGGATCTATGACCGCATAATATTTTAAGCGATAGTTAAGCATATGTCAAATTTTCGTAGATCCGTTTGCGCCTGAATTGTAAGTCTTGCCTTATGGCTCAGAAGCAAATTATCTACAAGCGACATGTAGTAGTATTTCAGAAGTTCGTGTTCTGCATTACAAAACACGGACTGATGTCGCTTCTCATCACACTGTTTTACAGCTCAAGCCTATGAGTGAAAATAACTATCGAAAGTCTAGGCAGTCAAAGAAACGAGAAATATTTGATGCTTACCTCGCACTAGAAGAGTCTTCACAGGCAAGGCAAGAAGAACTTAGCTACGAGCAAACCGCTTTCTTCGTTAGCTAGCCTCAGACTGTTTCTAGGCAACGGTACACGCTATTTGCTACAAATACCTATTGTTGGTGTAGTCGTTCGGCGACTATGGCCAGCAGTGCATAGACGGTCTTTTTAATGCAAACGTTACAATCAGTGCTTGGTTGATGCTATTTGGGATGGTAAATTTAATAGCTACAGCACGGTAAATAATGAAAGAGAATTTCCAAGAATTTCACATTGCCAAAGTGGTATTGGCGTGTTCATAATTACACTCCTGGAAATTGAAATAAGAACACCGTGAATTCATTGTCCCAGGAAGGGGAAACTTTATTGACCCATTCCTGGGGTCAGATACATCACATGATCACACTGACAGAACCACAGGCACATCGACACAGGCAACAGAGCATGCACAATGTCGGCACTAGTACAGTGTATATCCACCTTTCGCAGCAATGCAGGCTGCTATTCTCCCATGGAAACGATCGTAGAGATGCTGGATGTAGTCCTGTGGAACGGCTTGGCACGCCATTTCCACCTGGCGCCTCAGTTGGACCAGCGTTCGTGCTGGACGTGCAGACCGCGTAAGACGACGCTTCATCCAGTCCCAAACATGCTCAATGGGGAACAGATCCGGAGATCTTGCTGGCCAGTGTAGTTGACTTACACCTTCTAGAGTACGTTGGGTGGATCGGGATACATGCGGACGTGCATTGTCCTGTTGGAACAGCAAGTTCCCTTGCCGGTCTAGGAATGGTAGAACGATGGGTTCGATGACGGTTTGGATGTACCGTGCACTATTCAGTGTCCCCTCGACGATCACCAGAGGTGTACGGCCAGTGTAGGAGATCGCTCCCCACACCATGATACCGGGTGTTGGCCCTGTGTGCCTCGGTCGTATGCTGTCCTGATTATGGCGCTCACCTGCACGGAGCCAAACACGCATACGACCATCATTGGCACTAAGGCAGAAGCGACTCTCATCGCTGAAGACGACACGTCTCCATTCGTCCCTCCATTCACGCCTGTCGCGACACCACTGGAGGCGGGCTGCACGATGTTGTGGCGTGAGCGGAAGACGGCCTAACGGTGTGCGGGACCGTAGCCCAGCTTCATGGAGACGGTTGCGAATGGTCATCGCCGATACTCCAGGAGCAACACTGTCCCTAATTTGCTGGGAAGCGGCGGTGCGGTCCCCTACGGCACTGCGTAGGATCCTACGGTCTTGGCGTGCATCCGTGCGTCGCTGCGGTCCGGTCCCAGGTCGACTGGCACGTGCACCTTCCGCCGACCACTGACGACAACATCGATGTACCGTGGAGACCTCACGCCCCACGTGTTGAGCAATTGGGCGGTACGTCCACCCGGCCTCCCGCATGCCCACTATACGCCCTCGCTCAAAGTCCGTCAACTGCACATACGGTTCACGTCCACGCTGTCGCGGCATGCTACCAGTGTTGAAGACTGCGATGGAGGTCCGGTTGCCACGGTAAACTGGCTGACACTGACGGCGTCGGTGCACAAATGCTGCGCAGCTAGCGCCATTCGACGGCCAACACCGCGGTTCCTGGTGTGTCCGCTGTGCCGTGCGTGTGATCATTGCTTGTACAGCCCTCTCGCAGTGTCCGGAGCAAGTATGGTGGGTCTGACACACCGGTGTCAATGTGTTCTTTTTTCCATTTCCAGGAGTGTATTATCATCGATGTATCGAGTACGATAATAACGATAGTCGCATCCGGCTTGAGAGAAGAAACCACTAGTAAAAAATCACTCGTTTCATATATAAGGCACGTCATTCATTTTCTTATTTGTTTCCGAATGTCAGTTGACTAAGACTGATAGTTCATTTCTGTTGCGAAATGTCGCAAAACATGCGACCCATAAAATAACTGAACTAAAATTCATTCAAAACTGTTGGTAATATTTATTGAACAGCTCTATGTGACCAAACATATTACTACATGGCATCCATAATAGAAACTTAGTAGAGCTTAATCAGTTATGTTAGCCATTACAGGAGTATATTGTACAGTCATGTAGAAACAATACATACACAAAAATACAAAAAATTTGAGTGGAAAGTTATTGATACATACCAACTTCGGCGTAGATTCACCAAACAATATCTACAGTTAAATCTCGCGACCTTGGAAACTCGCATATACTGAAACATGTATCGTAAACATGTTTTGGAATGCGTAGCATAAATCTTTATTTTGCTTATATGCTTAGCCACACTACATTGAGAAGTGATGGGACATTGATAAGTATATAAAGAGATGGCTTACATAAGGTATATAACGGCACTGCCTGTCATTTGTGCTCAGGTGATTCCTGCGAAAATGTTTCCGACATGATTATGGCCGCGCGACGTTAATAAACATACTTTGAACGCGGAATGATAGAGCTAAACACATGGAACATTCTGTTTCGAAAATAGTAATCGAATTACATATTACAAGACTCACTATGTTACGTCTTACCACGGACAAAGCAGTGGCTGACAGCCTGCACTTAACGACCGACAATAGCGGCGTTTATTTGGAGCTGTCAGTGCTAATACAAACGCAACACTGGGTGAAATGAGCGCAGAAATCAACGTGGGACCCACGATGAACGTATCCATTTGCTCAGGCGAAATGTGGCTTTTGGGATATGGCAACAGAGACCGACGGGAGTGACTTTTCTAAAAGAACTACATCGCTTACAGCCCTCTCCTTTTCATGTAACCATATCAGTTGAACCCAATAAGACTGCATAACCGCGGGTTACTCAGATGTGTCTAGATGTCACTTGGTCAGAGACTATGGGAGAGATCTAGTGTAGCTCAGTCACCACAATGCGATGCTGCGAAGTAGTCAACAAAGCAATCTGGTTGTAACTCCATGATGCTGCGGGCCGTGTTTACATGGAACTGATTGGGTCTTCCTGTCTAGCTGAACCTATAATTGACTGGAAATGCTTATGTTCAGCTAGTTGGAGACCATTTGCAGCCATTCGTGGACTTAATATTCCCATGAGAATGCGGAATGTCACCGGGCCACAATTCTTTGCTATTGGTTTGAAGAACATTCTGGAAATTTGGCCACCCAGATCGTTCGACATGAAATACATCGAACACGAGGTCAATTAGTACGCAAAATCATGCACTGGTAACACTTTGGTAGTTAGCAACAGCTATGTGAAATAATTATATAATAAAGTATCTTCCGAAAATACGAATTAATCCATACTAAAAGGGTGTAATACGACTTAACAAATATACTTTTCTGACAACGTCGAAAGATAAAATGAATTACGGGGACTTGAAGCTGCACGTTAGGGAACACATATTATTACATAATGTCTCTTTCTGTAGTTACGGAACTGAGAAGGGAGCCGTGCACTAATTGTAAATAGACATTTAAAACGCTAGCGAAACATATACCCATGTACAGTCGTGTATTATTATTGGTAAGTATTGCCTCCAGACAGCGTATTAATGTAGAGCATAGAAATTTTTGCGAAGTAAGTTCTAAAATATCCAAATTAGTTTACCAAATATTTTAAGACACTGTACATAGTTAGGTATGACAGTGTGATGGGCCGTATCGAAATATTGTACTCGATATTTGTCTGTAAGATGAACTGTACATTACATTGTCTCTTTGATACCTGTGAGATACAGTAACTCCACATAAGTTACTAAAAAGTCAGATATACACATATAAAAAAAGTTTTTTATCACCTCTGTTCTGGAACCTGTACATAAAATTGGAATAGAGTTCAACATAAACATCATTTCCGCCCTTTTTATTGCTAATGAGAACCACACATTGCATGTTGTACCACCTTATAGCGAGACCTTCTGAGGTGGTGGTGCAGATTGCTGTACACACCGGTACCCCTAATATCCAGCAGCACGTTATCTTGCATTGAAGGCTGCCTGTATCCGTCGTGGCATATTATCCACAAGTTTATCAAGGCACTGTTGGTTCAAATTGTCCCACTCTTCAACGGCGGCTCGTCATAGATCCCTCAGAGTTGTTTGTGGGTCACGTCTTCCATAAAGAGCCCTTTTCACTCTATCCCAGGCATGTTAGATAGCGTTCATGTGTGGAGAAAATGTTGGTCACTCTAGTTGAGCGATGTCGTTATCTTGAAGGAAGTCATTCCCTAGATGTGCACGATTGGGGTGGGGGGGGGGGGGGGAGGGGAAGAGAATTGACGTCCTTGAAGACTAATCCCTCAGCAATATGCTGCCGGTAAGGCTGCACTGTCGATCGGTGGATGGCATTCACGTATCGTACAGCCCTTGCGACACCTTTCATGATCACTAGTGGCCTACGTCGGCCCACATAATGCCAGCTCAAAACAGCAGGGAGCCTCCACCTTGCTTCACTAGCTGGACCGTGTGTCTAAGAAGTAAGGCATTCAGCCTGACCGGGTTGCGTTCAAACACGTATCCGACCATTGTCTGGTAGAGGAGAACGGAGAACGTGATGCCAATCCTGAGCGGTCAATTTGGCATGTGTTGGACCGCGCTGCATGGTGTCGTGGTTGCTAAGAAGAACCTCCCCATGGACGTCGGGAGTGAAGCTGAGCATGATGCAGCCTGTTGCACACAGTTTGAGTTGTGACACGAGGTCCTGTGGCTGCATGGAAAGCATCATTCGACGTGGTGGCTTCGCTGTCAGGGCTCCTCCGAGGCTTAATAAGCACGTAGCGGTCATCCACTGCAGTAGGGGACTGAGCGAGGCATGTCATCGACAGTTCCTGTACCTCTGTATCTCCTCCAGGTACGAACATTATCATTTGGGTCACTCTAGGACGCCTGGGGACTTCCCTTGTTCAGAGTCCTTCCTGGCACAAAGTAACAAAGCGGACGCGATCGAACCGCGGTATCGACCGTCTAGGTTGAAATACAGACAACACGACACGTGTTCCTCTTCCCTGGTGGAATGATTGGAACTGGTCGGCTGTCAGACCCCCTCCGTGTAAGAGGCGCTGCTTATGCATAGTTGTTCACCTATTTGGGCTGGTATAGTGTTATCTCTGAACAGTCAAAGGGACTGTGTTTGTGATACAATATCCACAGTCAACGTCTATTTTCAAAAGTTCTGGGAACCGGGGTGAAGCAAAACACAGACATAAAATGTATTTTAAAATCGGGGTGCTGCAGTAAATATGAGAGGCATTCTATCTCACTTATCCGACTCTGTATTTCGTTTATAATTATACCTCGTGATAAACTATTATACTTAGTTAACAATGCGGCAGTTGGAAGCAACTAACATTTCTGCACACGAAGGCCTTATTACATTATTTATTTATCGTACGACATTAACAGGAAGTATCAATAAATAACTTGCGATTATACATTTAAGGAATTAGACTTAAAGCTATTATGATCTACTTCTGGAAGTTGACACCATAATAATACCTAAACGCACGTAATTTGTTCTTTAAAACTTAGACTATGAATTGAAATAGATGCATTTAATCCGAGTTCAGAATCACGTGAAGAAATCATTTTATAGCAGAGGGAGCAGGATTAATTGTCACTCATTGGTCCTGGATACATTCTAAGAGCGCAGTGTTTGACAGTATGCTGAACGATTTGTTCTTGGGCTCTCCAAACGGAGGCTGCAGAGTTTCGGAGTCCGCACTTGTGCAAATGTCATTGCACCTTGTGTGACCAGTTCTTATTCTGTTCAGTCTTGATCACTGACTTCTGTTCAGATCAGATACTGGCAGACTGGCACATGGGTCTCGAAACCTTGCTGTTTTATTGATGCAGCATTTCGTACCTTGCCCAGCTCTTCTTTAATGTTAAACTGTTCGTTGTTTCTTTCATTACCCCACAGTGTTGTGTGTGATATGTAACTGTTTGGATGAGGGTCATTTAAGACTGTGTAATTTCGAAAGTGTTGGGGGACGGGGTGATGCAACTATCTCATTTCTTGATTGGTTTCTTTTTGGCTTTGCACTTCTGGTGATGAAATGTTACTGATATGGTGCAGGCAAGGAATCGTTCTAGATCTTAGTGTGCCCACAATAATTACCTTTGATATACTCAAATTTCGAGTTTCGTTGTCTGAGCACTGTTTTGCCACACTTGTGCTCAACATTCAGCTATTGGATATTTATACAAGTGACAAGAGCCACGCCAAGATGACGAATAATTTGGACCAAATATCAATACTTCAGAAATTAATTTGCGAGGGAAGAAAGACAGTTTCGTGATGGTCATTGCATTCAGATGTAGAAAGAAACAAGTTACTCAGTTGCCACATCTCTATTTGTGGATGTAGTGAATTCTGGAGAGAAATGTACAGCTTCGTAGGAGACCTGCACCGGCCTTTGAAGCGGATTTGGAAATAAACAAAAACGTATGTAGCTCGTGTGAAGCTCTAACATCTTACGGGTCACACCCTTACTTTTGGAAAACACTAGATATCCAGAGAGCCAGATATCCTGCAGTGCCACGCACACATCTGTTACATTTGTTGGCAATAACATGGAGTTTAAAGAAGTATGTCTCTAATTCGTTGTCTCTGTTGACAGTGCGTGACACATAGAGGTCTTACTTTATATTCTCCTCCAGCCTTAATTACTTTGTATATTTCATCGACGAGGGTTGATAGGAATGAGATGTGCTATAAATGAGTCAGAAATAGTGTGCAGTTATATATTACGATGTTTTATTAATAGGTCTAGTAGCTTCAATTTTTAATTTACTCCAATATTTTTCAGGGTTTGTCGATAATTTTGGGAGACTGCTCTTCTGTTTTCGTCACGAGGGAAACAAACAAAGAATTCTTAATTCTGAGACACAAAGACGGCAACTGAAACTTTACATCCCAGTAACGAAGACGATTGAAGGATTAAAGGAACTAACCAGCTCCATCCATCCGTCTGTTGATCTGGCAAGGAAAAAGTGTTAGTAAATCGCTTTATGGGGAAGCAATGTAATTTGTCAATTTAGCGATCGACATTGCAGACAGGGAAATGATTGGAAGGTTCGCGCCATCTGGACTAAATGTTCGAGTTGGGTCTTAGGTCCGGAAATAGTTGCAGAAAATGAATGAAGCAAGAATTACAAACAAAATACGTTTAATGGCCTTCATAATTACTACCATCAACTGCAATACATGCTGTTGGAAACTGTTACCAAACGCTTCTTGTTGAATCGTTCGAAGCCCCAAGCCCACGCATTGATGGATATCCGCCACGGGTGCGTACGTTCGTCAATTAAAGCGCATATATTGTATTTCCTTATCTTCTGCTCTAATTCTAAAACACAGCCACAGAGCATCCGCAAGCGCAAGTACATTCGTACCACTGCAAAAGGGAACAATGCATTCAATGAAGTACTGTTTAAAACTATAGAAAGAGTCAGCAGAGACGTTGAATGCTGGTGCAAGTATACGATGTTGAAGCAGTGAGTGAAAAGTGTGTGTCTGAGCAGTCTAAACGCGTCAGAGACTGAAAGGACTGTGTCGAGGGTGAGCCACGTTCCGGTGACCATGAAGCATCCCAGACGACATCGAACGAATGCGATGTATGTTTGCTGAGGTTCGGCTGCTATTCTTGAGAATGAGAACAGAAGAGTTGGATATTCACGAATTTTCACAAACGTGCTTAAAGCGCTTCAACAAGAACAGTTCCAAAAAGCATTAAAAATGACGTCAGATAAGTGTTTTAGCTAGTGGTGATTACTTTGAAGGCCTGGAAGGGCATTCTATTTGTAAGTCGTGTCCCCTTTATTTTTCTGTGTCCTTTCAGAGAACTTTGCAGACTATGTTTGAACCACCACGAAAAACAAATTTTTATCCGTCAAGTGCAATGTAAGGTGCAGCTACGTACTTGGAGCGTAGTGACCAATTAGAGGACGTGTATCAGCTGTAAGGAATGTACTTACTGCTGAGATTTGATACAAATATTTTGCATGAAACACTTCTTTTGTTTCCTACTACATTACCCAGAATATAATTTCTAATTATCATATTTAAGACAAAGTAAACTCTTTAAACTCTTTCACACTCGTTTTCTCTGAAACAAAACGAAATTCTTGACTTCAATTTTGTTTGGCCCTGGATTATTTTTTATTGTGGTACTTACAATCATGCTGAAGGCCGGATCCAAGGTGGTGGTCCAAATGTGTATTGGGCCAGCATGGGCACTGGTTGTCTACTAAGTTTAAAATGGTGGAACATTAAAAAAAAGAAGATAGCTGAGATATATGTCATACAGAATCGTGTTATTTCAGATTCAAATTCAGTTCAAAAATTGGGGTCTCACAGCCCTCCAATTTAAAAATATTGATAGCACAGCTGCCCGATGTTTAAACTCTTGCAACTCTCATGTTGAAATCTAAACTATTCCCCTGTGTTGTCACTGTTTACACAATCGTCATTCTAATTTTGGAACTGATTCGTTTTAAATCCACTTGCGAAAATCTTAAAACTAGCAATTTCAATGATTTTTTCGTAATGTGCTTTACCAAGGGAGAGGGGCAATTTATGCCTTCATTTAAAAAGTTTAAAAAATTCCGTACTTGATGTAGACTCATATTAATACTATACTATTCAAAAAGGTACTGATGAATAAGTAGGAGCCAGATCCTATCAGAACTCTCTTAGCATTATCTACACATTTTTAGTAAGGTGTAGTACCAAACTGGGGATACATTACGACCACGACAAAAGTAATTAAAAAATGCAAATTTCTTTATCAGGTATTGCCTGTTACTCATAACCTACCATGTATAGAGATAATGACGTTTACGCAAGGTCCCGAAACTCGAATTATTGAATAGGACATTCATTGTGGTAAGTGGTATCATTACTAAGACTTTTGGGGTAAGTGTAACTGAACAATTTGGAACATTTATGGAATGTGATAGAAGAGTTCATAGAAGCGAAGGAATACTTTTTCAAACTTCTAAAATGTAAGATAATTCATTAAATTATATTTTTTCAATAGGTGGGCTCGAAGTGCCCCCTTCCTCCGTTGTATTGCAAGGTAGTAAAATTGTCCCCCTGACATTACAATTTAAAAAAATTTCCCCATCCCTATTACCATCAATTTAAAATAGCCAGATAATCCCAAATCGGTAAGCCCTAAGTTTCAGAATCCAAGTACCTAAGTTTAAAATGATGTGAAGCCTGATGGTTGTCATATCTAGAGGATTTGGCCCAACTTAAAAACTGAATAGCCCACTGCAGCAATCTGTATGTTTTTTAAAGACCTGCCACTGTCATGTGTAACAGACAGGAACGAGAGGAATGTGCACACATATATTTACTTAGGCACCCACTGCTAATTCCAAACCGAGATGTAACAGGAAAAGGGTCATACCAATTCCGTCAGATTCTGTCGCCAAATCGAGTGCAGTGAGTGGCAATATCAGGTGCTGCATCAAGATTCAGAAACTTGAATGTACGTTCAGTCATCCAGTGAGGTGTGTATGCTCATTTTAAATGGTGGAAGTGTATGTATAGAAGCATTTGGCATGGACTTAAACATAATTGTTTATGGTCTTCGACATTTGGCTATCACCAAGGTCTATACCACTCACTGAGCAGCTACGATTTTATGGTGCAACTGCATATACCACCTTATTCAGTCTTGGAAACGTAAAAGCTGAATGCAAATGACAGTAGTCCCATCATTGTAGGCTTGTCCTCAGATAATGACACCAATACAGTGTTAATTTTAGTAAATCCATCATTTACTGAAATAAAATTGGGGCTTTCAGTCTAAGAGTGGTATCAGTTAGAATTCGACATAAACAGCTCTGCCCTTCACCCCTCAAACGCCTGCAGTGTTACTCTAATACAGTAGGCGTTGATGACTACCCAAGAACAGTGAAAATAAACAGCACTGAGGATATCACTCAGTAGTCTACATTCGGACCCTTGACGTTTGATAGCTCAGCTGTACAGTGCGCTGTGTATGAGCATCTTAAGTGGTGGGAGCGTGTGTATGGAGTTTCTGGAAACATGTGGCACGCACACAAAAAGCATACCCTCCAGTACACTTCATAGGAAGCCTCGGAACTAATTTCAACGTTTGTTGTGCTTCGGTATGCATTATGTGTGACGCTACATCACTACCTGCCATTGCTTGAGAATGACATGTATATTGTGCTTACTTGTGTACCTTACGATATTAGCTCAAATCAATAAAAGTAAAAAGAAATGGATATTTACATCTGAACTCTGTTTTCTTTCACCCAGAATGGCAATCACGTAGAACTTAATAAGCAATATGGATTACTACAGTTGAAATCAAATAGAATGATTCGCAACGCTCAGTAAGCTAGATAAACAAGCAGTCAAGATACATAATGAAGCGCCGTAGAAACTGGTATAGGCACGCATATTCAAATGCAGTGATATGCATACAGTCAAAATACGGCACAGCGATCGGCAACACCTACTTAAGATAACAAGTTTCTGGCGCAGATGATAGATCGCTCATTGATGCTACAATGGCAGGTTACCAAGATTTAAATGTGTTTGGATGTCGTGTTACAGGCGGCGCAAGAGCGATGGGACACAGCATCGCCGTGGTAGCGATGAAGTGGGGATTTTCCCGTACGACCATTTCATGAGTATACCTTGAATATTAGGTATCCGGTAAGACATCAGATCTCTGACGTCGTTCCGACCAGAAGAAGATCCTGCAAGAAGGGGACCAACTGAAGACATTCGTCAGCGTGACAGAGGTGCAACCCTTCCGTACATTGCTGCAGATTTCAATGCTGAGCCATCAACAAGTGTCAGCGTCTGAATCATTCATCGGAACATCATCGATGCGGACTTTCGGAGCCGAAGATACAGTCCTGTACTCTTGATGACTGCACGACACTAAGCTTTACGCCTCGTCTGGGACTGTCAACACCGACATTTGAGTATTGATGACTGGAAACATGTTGCCTGGTCGGATGAGTGTCGTCTCAAATTGTATTGTGTGGGTGGACGTGTATGGGTATGGAGACAACCTCATTAATCCAGGGACCCTGATGCCAGCAGTGGACTGATCACGCTGGTGGAGGCTCTGTAACGCTGTGGGGCATGTGCAGTTGGAGTGATATGTGACCCCTGATACGTCTAGATACTGTGACAGATGACACGTACGTAACCATCGAGTCTTACGAAGGCATCCTGTCTGATCGCCTGCATCCATTCATGTGCACTTTGCATTCCGACAGTCTTGCGCAATTAGAAGAGGCTAATGCGGCAACCCACACGTACAGAGTTGCTACAGCGTGGCTCCAGGAACACTCTTCGGACCTTAAATACTTCCACTGTCCACCAGACCCGCCAGACATGAACATTATTGAGCATACCTGGGGAGCCTTGCAACGCGCTGTTCACAAGAGATCTCCTCCCCCTCGTACTCTTAATGGTTCATAGACTGCCGTGCAAGATTCATGGTGTCAGTTCCCTCCAGCACTAATTCAGACATCAGTCGAATCCGTGCCATGTCGTGATGAGGCACTTCCGCCTGCTCGCGGTGGGCCTGCACTATATTAGCCAGGTGTACCAGTTTCGTTGGCTCTGCAGTGTATCGCTCATGGCGGTACTGGGAACATTTACCGATGTAGAGAAGCATGTGAAAAGACAGTAGCACAAATTTAAGCGAATAGTTATCCATGCACAGATTGCTTATGAATCAAGTTGAACAGTTCCTGATTGTTGTCGTGAACCTTTACCACTCAAGTTTTTGATGTGTTTTTTAAAATGAGATGAGACTTAACATTTCACTTATAATGTCAGTGTGTGGGAGTGAGGCTTAACAGTCGCTGAAATAAAATACCCTATGTTACTGTAAATATGTTCCAAAATGCTCCATGTTAGATCAGAAAGTGTAACATAACGCCTCTCAATAAATATAACTGTCACAATGATTTGGAAATAATGTTGGACGATATATATCTAGCTGTCCACTTCCAACACTGTTTACGAGTGTGCATTCTTCTGTAGTTGAATTTACACTTATTTAAGCACTTTTTCTAATAGCTCTAACATTAGTTGGTACCATAACAATATCCAGACCTATGGTAATTCTTATCTGAGGACACTTTATTATACGTAAGCACCGGAACTACTCAACAGATAGCTGTCACTTCGCTCAGTAATCAGCTTTAGTAGTTTGTTCTGTTATTCATTAAACTGTAATTTAAATCAAGGGCTGTTTGTATCTTATCGCTGTTTTAGTACTTGCGTCGACCCATAACTATGGAAATTCCAATAACTGTGTGGGTGAATACTTCAGAGAAGCACCACTAGATACACGTAATGATACATCAAAAAGGTTGGTTCTAATGTAATCCTCTTTTAACACATGTTGTTAAATTTTATGGAACCTAATAAATGTGTAATATTTCTAGATGCATTTACACACGATGTATTTCTTCGATACAATATGAATAGCAAATACGAATATATCAACATCCACCTACCCGAAGTTGTTCGCATTAGTACCACTGTGACTGTCAATAATTTTCACTGCTTCAAAATCACTCACTGTTTTAGTAATTTTTGTTGTATACCGATAAAAGTGTTTTTCCTGAAAACGGCCACTATTGTGGTAATACAAATAACCAGATACATGTACACAATGCGCGACTGTAACATGACGAATGTGTAGAAGGCTCCATAGTCATGCATGAGATACACTGAGGCAGCTGGAAGATGGCTCCAAACAGGGGCCTCAGAGCAATTCGAAGCCTTCACGTGTATAGTTCAAGAGAGACTGTGCCTAATAATGGCCTAAATGTGTTGACTTCATTTTCTAGTGTGTACGATGAACTTATATGTGAACTTTATGCTGTTGTACTATGCTGTTAACACGTATGCGATCGTACTCTAATTCGTTCCTCAGTTACTGAAGGTGGTTATTCATGATCGAAATCTATATGTGCTACAATAATCTGAAATCGCAATTGATAGCTGTACCTTCCGTCACCAAATGGAATGAAACTGTAACGAATTGCCTCATGTTATAGTGACACTGTCATAAATTGCCCTCCATGTCAGAGCAAAACTGTGACATATTTCTCCATTTCACTGCAACAAATAGGGTTTCAACTTGTAACAAGACTTTAAAGCTGCCTGACGTTGCAGAAAATCGGTAACATGTTGCTCCCAGTTGATGCTGCAGCAAAACCTTTCTGTTGTTATGTATTTGATGTTATTCACTTTTCGATAACTGTATTATTAATCGTACACTCTTATTCCCCAATAACGTAGGTAACAATATTAGTTTCCAATTTTTATTTTTTAAAATACTCAAATAAGTGTGAATCAGTAAAATGAAGCAGCAATTATAGACTGTCTATATCTTATTCTCAGGTTAAAACTGCCCGAAGTGGCAGTACTTTCAAAACATTGATTTGTAGCACGCTGTTGAAATTACCGAACACTAGCGTGATACATTTACGGCCATACTGTCAAATTTAAATTACCCTTACGATTTTAAAACGTAATTACGTTGTTGCTCAATATTTTCAACAAGTAGTCAGCTCATTCTGCTGGGATACATCGAGTAAGTCCTTTGCAATACTAACTTATAAAAAGTGATATTTCTTCCTTCTGACATGCTCCTACTTAGCACAGTTGTTGCTACTAAATAATTATGAAAAAAATATGGAAAATCAATGTTGTATAAAACTTTCAGTCTTCGCTCAAAATATGAACAGAAATCTAGGTAAGTGTCATTTACAGTATTAGTTTCATCCTGGAGAGAAATGCAGAGTGATATTCTCACACCATAGATATTCCTACTCCATGTAACTCGAAACAACATTTTATCTCTGGTTGTGACATTCAGAAGTCACCTAGATATGTTTAAGAAGCTGGTTCATGACCAAATAAATAATATTTTCAGAGCAACAGAAATTTGTTTCCTATAAAAGAGACGGACATATCACACTTCCTCCACATTACAGTTTTTTTCCAGATTTATCATCAATGATGTGGTGCAATGTTTGTCTGCGTATCCACTTCTGTGATAATGGAGACTTCCAGAGTTTTATGTTTCACTCCATCATTCTGATTAGTTTAGGACACCAGAAGATAGGCCGATCTAAATGATCCTCAAATTGTTCCAGTCTCATCCACGAATGCCGACGTGCACCATATTCTGTTGGATTTATTGGTAACAAACTAGACATGTTGATGGTTGCATCGTGTGTTACACCTACATATAACAGTGTCATTACCTAGTCACTCAATGGATTTTCAAACCATGTACTATATTCCAATCAATATTTCACTATGCGTTTTGTGTACCAGTGTAGCTCGAACTCACAACTATTCTACCTTCTGTTACTGCTGTTTGCTTTATTTGATGCCAGTTTTTATTTTTGTTCTAGGTTTTGATATTTGCTTGAAAGCACCCTACAGTACATGTTTCAAGGTAGCACTATATTGCATTTTGCTCTCCAAATGATTCTTTCTCCCTCTCAATAACATGATTTGTTGTTGCGCTGTATTGTTTTCTTGACTGTGGGAACTGTAAAAGTTCTAGCGGTAGAGCCTTTGAGTAGCAATCAAAACGCCCGGGCTCCGGGTTTGAAAATCGCCATACTTAAATTTTCAATAAAAATCAACAGCAATGGCGGCCGATGACATACGACATAAGAAGTCACCTTCGTTCTGCCAACGGCCCTGTAAGGGAGGGCAGAAAATCGGAGCGAGTGTAAGGGCACTCCCCTGCTCTTGGGATGGTAATATGTAAGCGGAAGAACCATCAATGATCAACGGCACGATTATAAAGACAGCAATGGAAACCAATGTATCAAAGACACACAATGTGTATCCATAGGACATGTAGCGTGTCATGGAACAAGTGTAATGATGATCTCTTAAGCGATAAAATATTCCTGAGTAGACTTCAGTTTGGATCTCTGAGAGGGTACTGCGAAGGTGGAGATGGCCACAAGAGACACAGAGAATAACCAATCACAAGGTAAAGTTCGAGTCGGGGCGTGGAATGCCTTTGAACTTGGTGGGAAAACTGAAATATCTAGATGTAGTGGGGGTCAGTGAAGTGAAATGGAAAGAAGACAAGGGTTTCTAGTCAAACGAGAACACGGTAATATCAAAAGTAGCACAACATAGTATAGCGGGAGTAGTAGTCGTTATGAATAGGAGCGTAGGCCAGAGATTGAATTACAGTGAACATTTCAGCGATGGGATTGTTCTCATCAGAATCGACAGCGTGCCTACAGCGAAAACGCGAGTTGAGGTATATGTGCCGACATCGAAGTCAGAATACGCAGACACTAAGAAAATATATGATGATATTGAACATATAATTCAGTACGTAAAGGGAGATGAAAATCTAATTCATGGAGGATTGAACTGCGGTTCTGGGAGAAGAAATAGAAGAGAGGGTTACGGCACAAGTTGATTTTGGTAGTAAAAATGAGAAAGGAGGGAGAGTAATTGAGTTCTGGTACAAATTTCAGCTAGTAATAACGAATGCTCTGTTCAAGTATAACAAGAGGAAGAGGTACATTTGGAACAGGAGGGAGGTACGGAAAGATTTCAGTTACACTACATCACGGTCAGGCAGAGATTCCGAAGTCAGATAGTTGACTTAAGACGATCCAGGAGCACATGTAAATTGAGATCAGGATCTTGCAGTGATGAAGACTAGGCCGAAGTTTAAGAGACTAGTCAGAAAGTAATCAATGGGTGGAGTCGGATAGGGAAGTACTTACGAATGAAGAGATACGTTTGGGGCTCTCTGAGGTCACAGATACTGTGATAATGAAAAACTCAGTCGTCAGTACGGTTGAAGAGGAACAGTCATCTGTAAAAAGGGCAATCACAGAAGTGGAAAGAAAACCATTAGGTACAGGGAAGGTAGCTGTGAAGAAACCATGCGTAACAGATGAAACACTTCAGCTGATAGACGAAAGAAAAAACAAACAAAAAAAGAAAAAAAATTCAGAGAACTTTAGAACACAGAAATACAAGTCACTTAAAAATGAAATAACTAGGAAATGCAGAGAAGCTGAGGCGCAATATTGATCTGGAAGAACCGTTTGACAACGTAAAATGGTATAAGCTGTTTGAAATTCTGAGATAGGTGTAGGCTATAGGAAAGGACGAGTGATATATAATATGTACAAGAACAATAAGACTGAAAGATCTAGTACGAAGTTCTTGGATAAAAAAGGTGGTAAGACAGGGAGGTAGTCTTCCACCCCTAATGATCAATCTATACAAGAACGGAAAGGTAAGAAAGGTTCGAGACTGGAATTAGAATTGTGGATGAAATCTATGCATTGAAGAAGCAACGACGTAAATCTATGAATGGTTCGAAATTAGGATTAAAATTCTGGGTGAAAGGATATCAAGGATAAGATTCGCTGATAACATTGCTTTCCTGAGTGAAAGAAGATTTACGCATGAGTTGAATGGAATGAGAAGCCTAATGAGTTGAAAATATCGACTGGGAGCAAAGCGAAGGAAGACGAAAGTAATGAGAAGTAGCAGAAATGAGAAGAGCGAGAGAATTAATGACGAAGTTGAGGGAAATAGCCCCTAGCGGAAGAAGCAGGGGCTAATAGGAACATAAGCTTTAATGTGATGAAGAATTTTTTTATAATGTACGTTTGATACACAGCACTGATTGGCAGTATGACATGTACAGTGTGAAAACCGGAACAGAAGAGAATCGAAGCATATGAGACGTGGTGCTGTAGATGTGTGTAGAAACATAGGTGCACTCATGGGGTTCTCCGCAGAATCAGTGAGGAAAGGAATATGCGAAAACACTGTCAAGAAGGTGGGATAGGACGATAGGATATCCGGTTTCCATCGAACCAGAGTGTGCTGCAGAGGGTAAAAACTGTAGAGGAAGACAGAGATAGGAATACACCCAGCATACAACTGAGGACGTAAGTAGCAAGTACCACTCTGAGATGAAACGTTTGGCACAGGAGAGGAATTGGTGGCGGGCCACATCAAACCAGTCTGAAGTCTGGTGACTCAAAAAAAGTCTTCATATTCAAAACAAAAGAATTTTTTCAGGGCGTCCTGTTGTCTTTTTTTAATATGATGACAGATCAATATTAGCTTAAGGCTCTATATAATTCAGATGCAAATATTCATCTATCCGTAGCCAATGTGATGTGATTTGTAATCACGTTTAAGCTTCGGAGGTTATGCAACCGATTTTCAAAGACTTCCTGTAATTTCACTAGAGAAAACATTGAGAAGGAAATGCAGTACTAAAAGTGTTTCTGATGATAATTTTGACATACAGGCTGGAGGAGAATCTGTAGTCCATTAACCCCATATTGGTAAGACGGATCGACAGCTATATATAGCATTGCATGTACGTGCCAAAAATCTAATAGAAGTCTGTATCCAAGAAGTTCATATAGTGAACCTGCCAGGGTAATGCTAAGGAATAGAGGTAAAAAAAACTGTACCGTACAATTTCCAATTAAAAAAGTGTAGCAGCCAGAAGACATACTCGGATGGCAATACAACTTATAAATGTGGGCATCGGAATGTATATAAATGATTGGAGGTGTTGTTCTCTGTGATATATGGAACGGCTGTCACAGTGGTTTAGGGCTGAATGCATTTAGTGTTATGTGTCCTGATGGATAATATACTACCTGATAAAAAGTATCCAGACATCCTACGTGTTCTGCAGCTGACCAATAGATGCACGTACACAAATACAAGAGACATGTACGTCCACCATTACGAAACCTGAGTTGTCAGGAGAGAAGAAGTTATAATAGAATGAGTCAGTCGTCAGAGCTCAGTGCCTTTGAACATAGGGGGTGGCCATTAGAAATGAGTTGAGTAACAGATAGATATGGGATATTTCAAATCTATCCAGTCGTCTAACTGACTGTAGTTCATGCTAATTGGGGCTTGAGATGGAGTCAAGAAGTACTTCATTGGGCTTTGGATGGTTGGAAGCGACTGATTTGGAATGTCGTGTCACATTGTACCCAGTGTCGAATCGATGCAAGCGTTTGGATTTTGCAATTGACTGGACAATGTTCTCTACCAATTTGCGTGGCACCAGCAGTGAAGACTGGAGAAAGTGGTGTTACATATGAGTTTTTTTCACAGTTAGGACGTGGTTCCTATACTACAATTAAGAAAGCTTTAGTTGCTAGAGTATAATAATAGATTTCACTGTTCGGAGGTTTTTTAATCTCAGCATACCAATGTACCTTGTCACAGGGCAGAATCTGTGCGGCAGTGGTTTGTTGAAATATTATTTTTTAAATAGGCTGTCCTGTACAGGTTTCCGACCTTAACCAAAGGCCCCACATTTGAGATGTTAACTCCATGTTTATACACATGGTCGCAGGACATCGGCAAATCAGTGTAAAATGTCGAATCAAAACAACTTCAGCCGTCTAAACTTCCAGCTGCAACCAGTTTTTGCGCTACATTATGTCCCTGACCAACCTGTAGGAAGAATGCCTTGTCTGGTCCAAGCAAAAGTAGGGGCCAGCTTTCGGTAACTGGTATACGTAGATTACTTCTTGAGATAGCGATCCCTCGATCATCACGTGAATCCTATTTTTTCTTTCTTAATATACATGTTCTATGTTACTTACACTGCAAATAAACCGAAATAATATTGAAAATACTGAATTTATTAATATTTCCATTTAAATGTATCAAAAGGATTTTTTTGACAGATGTAGTAAACTCATAGGTCAAGAAGGACAAAAATCCATAAGTCCGATCATCTTCCGTTAACTGACTCACAGGAAAGACAAAAAAATCCCGAACTATGTGATAAGATTTTTCTGGATAGAGAAAGCTAGCCATCGTGTTGTACAGTATTAAAATGTTTGAGCACTTATGCCGTCCGCCAGTGCAACCGTGCGATATCTACTTTTTCCATCAGGTGATAATTTGATGAAAACGCGTCAAAACTGCTCTGTCATTCAGATAGGAAACGATATCACATCTCGAAAAGACTGCATCAAAATACATTACACTGAACGTTACGGAATGTCCTAGCCAATATTATGTATTACGTGTACTGTTTGTACTGTTTGATCTGAAAGTATCTTTGATGTAAATAAAACAAGTCCACATATTTATAAAAAGTTTAAAACAACCATACGATCGTAAAACTGTGTAGCTTTTAAAGTTTACAACATTCCAAGAAAATCACTGCTTCCCCTACTTTTACGATTACTATCACCCAAACACGTGTAAATCAAGAGCTGTAAAATAATAGAAGTAATTCCATATACGAGCCTCTACGCCTTACAGTCCCTTTCTGGAAATTATATTAGCAATGCCAAATTTTCCTTCGCCCTTCCTTTTCATGCCTTTTATGAAAATATTAATTAATATAAGGCTTCGGAGCATTATTCAATTATTTTTTATTTATTGCTTATTTAGCCAGACCAGATTAGGGGTTTTTGCTGTGTAAATTACGAGAAAATTGAATATGAAAAGAATAAGTATTCGAACATTAACTCAACTACAGGGTCCACTCTTTCCGTTGCACCAATGGCTGATTGGAAACCACGCTAACATACACTACTGACCATTAAAATTGCTACACCACGCAGATGACGTGCTACAGATTCGAAATTTAACCGACAGAAAGAAGATGCTGTGATATGCAAGTAACTTGCTTTTCCGATCATTCACATAAAGTTGCCACCGGTGGCGACACCTACAACGTGCTGACATGAGAAAAATTTACAACCGATTTCTCATACACAAACTGCAGCTGAAAGGTGTTGACTGGTGAAACGTTGTTGTGATGCCTCGTGTAAGGAGGAGAAATGGGTAACTTCACGTTTCTGACTTTGATAAAGGTCGGATTGTAGCCTATCGCGATTGCGGTTTATCGCATCGCGACATTGTTGCTCGAGCTGGTCGAGATCCAATGACTGTTAGCAGAATATGGAATCGGTGGGTTCAGGAGGGTAATACGGAACGCCGTGCTGGATCCCAACGGCCTCGCGTCACTAGCAGTCGAGATGACAGGAATCTTATCAGCATGCCTGTAACGGATCCTGCAGCCACGTCTCGATCCCTGAGTCGACAGAAGGGGACGTTTGCAAGACAACAATCATCTGCACGAAGAGTTCGACGACGTTTTCAGCATCATGGACTTTCGGCTTGGAGACCATGGCTGCGGGTACCCTTGACGCTGAATCACAGACAGGAGCGCCTGCGATGGTGTACTCAACGACGAACCTGGGTGCACGAATGGCAAAACGTCATTTTCTCGGATGAATCCAGGTTCTGTTTACAGTATCATGATGGTCGCATTCATGTTAGGTGACATCGTGGTAACTGCAAATTGGGAGCGTCTATTCCTCAACGCCATACTGGCGTATCACCCGGTATGATGGTATGGGGTGCCATTGGTTACACATCTCGGACACCTCTTGCTCACGTTGACGGCACTTTGAACAGTGGACGTTACATTTCAGATGTGTTACGACCCGTGACTCTACCCTTCATTCGATCTCTGCAGAACCCTACATTTGAGCAGGATAATGGACGACCGTATGTTGCAGGTCCTGTAGGGCCTTTCTGGATACTGAAAATGTCAGACTGCTGCCCAGGCCAGCACATTCTCCACATCTCCCTCTGGTCAATGGTGGCCGAGCAACTGGCTCGTCACAATACGCGTCACTACTCTTGATGAATTGTGGTATCGTGTTGAAGCTGCGTGGGCATCTGTACTAGTACACGCCATCCAACCTGAGTTTGACTCAATGCGCAGGGTATAATGGCCGTTATTACGGCCGGAGGTGGTTGTTCTGGGTATTGATTTCTCAGGATCTATGCACCAAAATTGCGTGAAAACGTAATTACATGTCAGTTCTATTATAATATATCTGCCCAATGAATACCCGTTTATCATCTGCATTTTTTCTTGGTGTAGCAATTTTAATGGCCAGTAGTGTATAAACCTCCTGCCTCGCCCGACCCATGCTGTAAATGCATTTTTCGAGTCATCTGCAGGTCCAGCTTCTATCACTTTTATTTCTGTCGAAGCTTTGTATATATCAGAAAACTGGAGGAAATCGATGAGGACGTGTTAGCGCGGCTCCCTCGTAACCATAGGTTGTGTGACCGACAGCAGGCAGCGCCGGTTTGAAACTTAAGCGTCGCAAGCGGCTATTTAAACCGAAGCGCTGAGAGGGGCACCGCGGGAAAAATTTGTATGCAGAGTATATTATAATTAGCAGCGAAAATTAGAGAGGTAGAAAAATCCTTCAAGCTAAATACATTAGCTTAACATAACGAAATCGTGGCAAACATCCTCGACCTCAAATAAACCCAAAAGACATATGAAAAAGTTTAATAAAATATATAAAAAAATTAAAATAACCCCCCCCTTAAAAACAATCAAAGCAAATAACATTATTACAAAAACAATTACAGTATAACAAGACAAATCCTAACAGTTATTTACTCTACTTACTTCTTAATTACTGTCCATGTTGCAAATGCTTGAGATAAGCTAATTATAGGATGAAACTGAAATAAGTTAATTAGCTTAGGAAAAGGTCGCAAACGTACCATTTGCGAGATAACTGCGACTGTGCAGTTAAGCGCTGCCACCGGATCTCTGGACGATTCTTGTATGTTTTTATTCCATTGACTAGTTATATGTCTAGTCTTTTTCTGAAATCACAAAATTACTTCCCAAAATTTAAGTTTTTACCCACATGAGGAATCATATTGCAATCTACAACGTGGTCATTTCGCTGGAAACAAACAATCAGTTGAAATTTAGAAGGGTCGCAATAGAGAAAATCTGTCTTTAATGGTGCATATGTTACATCGTTAGCCTACTACTAAAAACCAATAGTCAGTAACTGAAATCAAATTATGTAGTAGTATTATCAAAAATCAGTCGAAAATTGAATACAGTTTAAAATACAATCTATTCGAAAGTAATTCAAATTTCTGTTTTCAATACAGGTAAACTGTTCAGACATTAACGAAACCCCATTCATTTGCAAGTATAACATTTTCCATGGTCAAAGGTATTCTTCTGTTCCAAGGTAAAAGACTGTGCAAGACCGACGAAGTAAGGTTTAACTGTGCGCATGTTGCACAAATAGTTTGCCAAATACATAGCATTTTACTCAACTGAAGAATTAAAAGTTAACTATAGCACATTAAAGAACAATTAAAAGTGTACAACGCAAAATATTTACAAATGCTGTGTAAAACACAACTTCTTGTCTAACAGCAACAGAAATTGTAGGAAATAGCGGAAACGGCTTCTACAAAGTAAATGAATGTAAGTATTGCCCAAGAGGAATTTGTGTTCCTGGGTGCCCTATCCTATACGTACCACAACTCCCCTACCAATTCAGCCCTTTACATATAGAGATTTTCTATGGACGCATACCTGTTGAACGAGATTTTCCAAGTGTCTTTCTGACATTTTCTTGCAGTACTGCATTCTGTTCTGCAGCCAGTTACGAATTCTTCCGATCATTCCCATATTTTCTGGTAATTCTTGATAAGACTGTGCAATTACTTCCTCCACTTCTTCAACTTCATCGACAAGAATGGTGTACAGCTAACTTTTTCTATGATCTGAGACAAAGAAATCCAGAAGTTTGAAGAAAGGAGATCTCAGACGTTCAGGCACAGTTTTTTGTGGACCTATTTCTCCATTCGTGTCTTGTGCCATAATGGCACTCTAAATAGCTTCTTATATTAACAGCAAAATGTGCTACTGCTCCAACATGCATTTACCTCATTTTTGAACGTTTCTTTGTTTACTGTTGCGTCTGTACACGGTGAAAGTTTATACTGCTTGTCTTGGTGCTTACCAAACCTTGCCTTGGCCAGCAGGTTTTCCGTATCTCTCCCTATCTGAGAACATTTGGATCATTCTGGGCAGTGTCTTACAACCAGATAGGGATTTTGATGGTCTAATGCACTAGTTGGAAGGAATTTGGCACGATATACCACCACAGGACACCCAACAACTGTCAGTGCCAAGCCAACTAACTGCCGAATAATTGCTTGTGTTCCTACATCGACAACTTGATCTCTCAGAATTCTGCCATCCGAATGGCCTTTTCCTGCCGTCAACACCTTACTGCCGTCTTTTTTGACCCCCCGAAACCCTATGACACCACTTGGCCATACCACAACCTCGCTACTTTGCCCCCTCAGGGGCTCAGCAGTCGTTTCATGAGTACAGGCTTGACGATTCCGGGGTTCCTGACCTGGGGGACTGGTATGCGCCGCCAGTCCTCTGTCGCCGTAAGCTCTGGGCATGCTTCAGCGACCACCGTGCGACGTGGCGGTGCATCGTTGTGTGTCACAGGGAACGGGGATATTAACATGACCGCCTGGATCGCGAGGATGGTAAGAACCTCTATAAAAAACCTCAGTCCTAAGATGTGCTGCGCACTGATGGGATGCATGGCTGTTGAGGCAAAACGGTAGCTACCAGACGATCTCTGGGGCATCTGTCGCACCTCTGTTGTACCGCGCGTACCCAGGCAAACGGGTCTCTGGCTGGGTAGACATCTGTTCCGTAGCTGCTCGTAGGGCGACCATGAAGCCTGTTAGTTCCTCAAACACCGCTCCCAGTGGACCGGGTGGGCCACTGGTGAGCACTGTTACCCATCCCAACAAGAGAAGCCTAGAGGGTACCTCTCCCGAGCATACTCCTCAGAAATATAGAATCAGTTATACACTCCTGGAAATGGAAAAAAGAACACATTGACATCGGTATGTCAGACCCACCATACTTGCTCCGGACACTGCGAGAGGGCTGTACAAGCAATGATCACACGCACGGCACAGCGGACACACCAGGAACCGCGGTGTTGGCCGTCGAATGGCGCTAGCTGCGCAGCATTTGTCCACCGCCGCCGTCAGCGTCAGCCAGTTTGCCGTGGCATACGGAGCTCCATCGCAGTCTTTAACACTGGTAGCATGCCGCGACAGCGTGGACGTGAACCGTATGTGCAGTTGACGGACTTTGAGCGAGGGCGTATAGTGGGCATGCGGGAGGCCGGGTGGACGTACCGCCGCATTGCTCAACACGTGGGGCGTGAGGTCTCCACAGTACATCGATGTTGTCGCCAGTGGTCGGCGGAAGGTGCACTTGCCCGTCGAGCTGGGACCGGACCGCAGCGACGCACGGATGCACGCCAAGACCGTAGGATCCAACACAGTGCCGTAGGGGACTGCACCGCCACTTCCCAGCAAATTAGGGACACTGTTGCTAGTGGGGTATCGGCGAGGACCATTCGCAACCGTCTCCATGAAGCTGGGCTACGGTCCCGCACACCGTTAGGCCGACTTCCGCTCACGCCACAACATCGTGCAGCCCGCCTCCAGTGGTGTCGCGACAGGCGTGAATGGAGGGACGAATGGAGACGTGTCGTCTTCAGCAATGAGAGTCGCTTCTGCCTTGGTGCCAATGATGGTCGTATGCGTGTTTGGCGCCGTGCAGGTGAGCGCCACAATCAGGACTGCATACGACCGAGGCACACAGGGCCAACACCCGGCATCATGGTGTGGGGAGCGATCTCCTACACTGGCCGTACACCTCTGGTGATCGTCGAGTTGACACTGAATAGTGCACGGTACATCCAAACCGTCATCGAACCCATCGTTCTACCATTCCTAGACCGGCAAGGGAACTTGATGTTTCAACAGGACAATGCACGTCCGCATGTATCCCGTGCCACCCAACGTGCTCTAGAAGGTGTTAGTCAACTACCCTGGCCAGAAAGATCTCCGGATCGGTCCCCCATTGAGCATGTTTGGGACTGGATGAAGCGTCGTCTCACGCGGTCTGCACGTCCAGCACGAACGCTGGTCCAACTGAGGCGCCAGGTGGAAATGGCATGGCAAGCCGTTCCACAGGACTACATCCAGCATCTCTACGATCGTCTCCATGGGAGAATAGCAGCCTGCATTGCTGTGAAAGGTGGATATACACTGTACTAGTGCAGACATTGTGCATGCTCTGTTGCCTGTGTCTATGTGCCTGTGAGTCTGTCAGTGTGATCATGTGATGTATCTGACCCCAGGAATGTGTCAATAAAGTTTCCCCTTCCTGGGACAATGAATTCACGGTGCTCTTATTTCAATTTCCAGGAGTGTAGTATAAGGGCACATGTATGTCAAAATGCCAAAGGAAACTTTGCTAAGGTGTCCCCACTCTACACACATAAAGTTTTGAATATTATTACGAGTGGTATGAAGACAGTTAAACGGCTTCGTAATCATAGGTTGTTGACTGAAATGCCCACTTCAGGGCAAGTACAGAGAGTTTTAAAAGCAATTTGCAACGGGTGACTACCCTATTACTGTAGTTACTGTAGTTTTATACCTCACATTCCAGCAGGGGGTGGTAAATTGTGAACACCTCATGGATGACGATATCAGCGTCCTACAACAGGAGTGGGCTGACCACGCTGTTACGGAAGTTCACGATAAAAGAAGAGAGTGGTTGGGCAGTTTGAACCAATGGCTACATTCATTCTAATCTTCAATACACAAGAGCTGCCCAGCCACATTGAGGAAGGTCTCTTACGCTTAACGGTTCGCTCTTTTATTCCAAATCCAATGCGATGTTTCAAGTGCCGAAGGTTCGGTCACACATCCGTCGCGTGTAATGGTCGTGCTACCTGTGGAATTGTGGTCAAGCGGCTCGTGAACCAGGTGTGAAATGCTCGTCTCCATCAGTGTCTGTGAATTGCTCCAGTCTGGAGTAGAGTGTGTCTCCTCTATAGGGAAAAGAAGAAAATTCAAGAACTTACAGTTATACGTCCTGTGTCATATGCTGATGCAAAGAAGCTGTTTAAATCAATGCAGCCCCCGTCGTAGGCTACGTCATTGTCATGAACTACGAAAAAAACCAATAGGTAAAGTTAGTGCGACCACACAAACGGAAGTAGCGATTGCCACTGCCAGCACATGCTCCAGATGCTGCGTATGCCAACAGCCAGGCTCTGGTAACGCTGCATTTGACACGGAGTCAGTTACACAAACTTCTCAGACTGACAATGTGGAGCCATTGTCCTCAACAGCAACGGTCGCACCCGCGCCGACAGATACACTTCTTCAGGGGTCTTCCCTTGTTTCAGATCAACAAGGGAAAGCCTCCATAAGAGCCAATTCAAAGTCCAGAGGAACAGTTCCTAAAGCACCGCCAGTGAGATCGGCTGCTCCTGCTGCTGCTATTGCCGATTTATCAATGAATGTGGTTCCAGTTGGCTACCCACTAAGTACTACTAGTCCACCACCAATGACCCCGCGTTCCGCACCAGGGTGTAAAGAGAAAGGGAAGACAAAATTTCCCAATCGATAATAGAAATCCTACAGTGGAATTTCAATGGCTTCAGAGTTCGCGTGGATGAGGTTCCACACACAAGCGAGATCAGTGTGTGTGTGTGTGTGTGTGTGTGTGTGTGTGTGTGTGTGTGTGTGTGTGTGTGTTTGTGTGTGTGTGCGTGTGTGTGTGTGTGCGTGTGTGTGTGTCCTCAGGAAACACATTTCAAGGAATCCGACCCCTCTGTGTTTAGGGGTTATCGTCTAGATCGACAAGATGATCTTCTTGGTGATAGAGCTCAGGGAGGAGTGGCAATGTTCTTCCGTGACACACTTTACTCCTCCCTGTAACTCTAATCACCACGCTACAGGCCGTTGCTTTCACTGTGCATATTGTGTCCTTTCAGGTAACCTTCTGTTCTATTTACTTCCTCCACAGGTGCCTTGAATGACGAGGCACTTTCCGAGTTGATCGACCAACTTCCGCCAACATCTGTGCTGTTAGAGGATGTTAATACCCGTAACATTCCATGGGCCATTTTCTCTACCTGCCGGAGGGGACGAGTGGTTGAAGGTATATTACAATCTGACACCACGTGTCTCTTGAATACGGGCTCCATGACACATTTTTGCACAGCAACAGGAACATTCTCCGCCATTGATTTGACGGTTTGCTCTCCTGCACTCGCAGACTTTATCGAATGGAAGGTGGCAGACGACCTCCACTCCAGTGACCACTTTCCTTTTATTGTTCAGCTTTCGTAAAGAATGGAGACTGAGGAAACACCTCCCAAGTGGCTTTTACCCTAGGCGAAATGGACGCTTTATAGCCAGCCGCCTGGCACACGGATAGCGTCCACGACTGTGTTGGTCACATTACGTATGTAGTCCACGCTGCCGCTGATGCATCTATGCCTAATTCGTTAGGCCGTCACAGAAGGCAACCTGTTCCCTGGTGGAAGGCTCGGTGTCGTTGCGCTATACGGGACCGGCGGGCAGCACTGCGCAGGTTCCGACATAGTCCAACTGCAGAGAACCTTCGACCCTTTCGGTTAGCGAGAGCCAAAGCCTGACGAACAGTGGAGGAAAGCAAGAAGAAATCATGGCAGTAGTATCTGCAGTCCAAGTGTCGGTCCATTTTCGCCACTGCAGTATGGGAATCTGTAAGGAAGGTACCTGGGAAAGTGATGTCCCGTCCATTGGCTGACGTAAAGGACCATGGAGTCCTGAAAGTAACGCCCGTGGATATCGCTAACACTATGGCGCCATTCTTTTACGACGTAACATCCTCTATGAGTCCAGTCCTAGGTTTCCAATCCTATCGTGAAGTTCGGGAGAGGAGACGTTTTGCTTTCACTTCCAACAATGACGAGACCTATAATCTCCCATTCTACATGTGGGAATTGAACACAGCAGTAGCTGCAGCTCGTGAGACTGCTCCCGGGCCAGACTTCATACATTATGGTCTGTTACTACACCTTAACGCTGCATTTACAGAAATCTTACTTGCTCTCTTTAATAAGATATGGAGAGATGGGGAATATCCTGCCCCTTGGAGGGAAACCATTATGGTCCCCTTTCTTAAACCAGGGAAGGAGAGCGCACTCTCAGGCAGCTAAAAGAGGGTCGCTCTTCCTAAGTGAGTAGGAAAGACGCTAGAGCTGATGATCAACTCCCACCTTGTCTGGTTTCTGGAATCTCGAAATCCCCTCACTCGTTGCCAGTGCGGATGTAGAAGACATCGTTCCACTTTTGATAACATCACCCTACTGGAGGCGGCTATACAGGAGGCATTCCTACGGAAAAAGCATTTAATTTTCATCTTTTCTTACACTGAAAAGGCATACGACGCTCGTGAGGACTCAATATACTTGATCAGCTTCGTGAATGGGGCTTTCGTGGCCGTCTTCCATTTTTCTGCATTCCTTACTTGCTGACCGTTATTTTCGGTACAGAGTGAGAATTTCTCTTTCCCGATAGATTTCCACATCATAGCCTACAGGGTAGCGCTATCAGCGTGACTTTGTTCGCAGTTTCGATCAATGGTATATCGTCTGCAGTAAGGAGTCCGGCGCAGTGCTCATTGTTTGTGGAAGATTTTTCTATTTTCTGTTCCACTTCTAGTCCTGTATCTTCATCTCGCCAGTTGCAGTTGACACTTAAGCGGATGGAACAATGGTCTTCCCGGAAAGGTTGTAATTTCTACCCAGAGAAAACAGTATGTATTGACTTGAATCGTGATCGTTCTTTTTACACTTCTGGAACTAATGCTGTGAGATAGTGTTTTATATCTTAAGGAGACGGTGTGGTTTTTAGGTCTCTTATTTGACAGCAAATGTATTTGGCTGCCACATCTCAAGGAGCTCATAACGCGAGTTCTTAAAGCGCTGGATATCATGAAGCGCTTGAATGGGAAGAACTGGGATGCAGATAGGTCCTGTTTGATGCAGCTCTGTATGGGTTCTGTGCGATCGCGCCTTATGGTTTTGTGGTGTATGGCTCAGCACGACCAACATATTTAAAGATGTTGGACTCCGATCACCACGAGGGCATCAGATTGGCCACAGGACGAGCCCTATACCGAGCTTGTGTGCACAAGCAGGGGAGCCCCGATTAGCTGCTCTTCGGCTCTTCCTTGTGGCCAAATAGGCACTCAAGCTCTTGTCGTTTCGACTTCGCTGGTTTTCCCTGCAGCTAGTAATATCTGCGCATCTTTAGAACGACTCTATCATACTCGTACGTGTAATACATAATACACATTACTATGAGCAAGTAGGTTTCAATTTGAAGTTTCGTTATTCTTCTGATAGGTTCAAAAGCCATTTTCTATTGGATTCAGAATTCGTTTCTTCACAACTGTTTATAAAGTTCAAGAAATGTATTGTTGTTATTACTGTGGACCATTTTGTTTACCTGATGTTACTAAAGATAAGCTCGGTAAGTGAAGTAAATGTCCTAACAGGACAGGCGACAATTATTTTTTCTAAGATGACCACAAAATACGTAGTTTATTTTCGTTAGCAGAGCCACAGCGCACTCGCCCAGGCGTGCTGCTTTATCATTTTCTACTTTCGGAATAACTTTCAAAATTCATTGAGTATGATTGCATGTTGTTACTTGATTCCTTCCTTCCATGAGGTATTTTGCAGTCATGTTTGACGTGGGAAATGTTAGGTCTTTATTCGAATACAAAACATCGTTATACACATGGTATCCAATACGAAAGTTTTTTTTTTAGTTATCCTATTTCTGAAACTGTTTCTCTCATTGCAATTCCGCTAATCAGATAATAATTTGCGCGAGAATACTTACATGCACTGTAAGACGCACAGAGTAGAAATCATCCGAATGGGACGCAAATCGGTAGGTGTGATTTACTGATAGAGACAAACAATGACAACAATTTTTAAAAAAATGGATGATCTAATCTAAAAGAACATAAACTGAGCAATTCAGTAGCTTGTTGGTCCGCTTCTGGCTCTTACGCAAGAAG